>NW_018128130.1:953344-1006843 GCF_001952655.1 Monopterus albus
GGGGGGGGGGGGGGCGGGAACCAATCCCAGATTACATCAGGTGAGAGGCGGGGTCCACCCTGGACACGTCGCCAGTCTATCACAATATTTTTAAATAATTTACAGGGTTGTACAAGTTCAAAGTATGTAGTGTAATGATTACAAAATTGAATGTGCTTATTATTATGAGTTCCAGTAAACAGGTGAATTAGCCCAGTTTTTCTGTCTGCCTCTCTTTCCCCCACCACCTCCACTCCTCATCTGTCCCTCTGTCCTTGTCCGAGATCCTCGTTCTATTCATACCCCATAAAAGTGTTGCTATGCTGCTCGGTAGTCTCCCAGCAACAGTACTGCTGTAATTTCAGTGAGAGGAATGCTCTGGCAGAAGAAGCGCAAACTGTACAAACTAACCTTTCTAAGAAGAGGGCAGAGGAGCGATCAGCGAGGACAGGTCAGGGCTTCTGTGTCCTGTCATGGATGTGCTTAATGGCAGTGGAGGTCTCACAGTGGGTCAAGGTAGAGTCTTTTCTTCTTGTCTTTATGTATAGTACAAGTTGAGATTAGTTAAATTAAATCAGAACAACCCTCAGTTACATTGAATTAATTAAATGTTTTTTAATACCCTTGAACCTTAATTAACCCACAGTGTGCTGTATAATTAACTCATAATGCGCAGTGCTTCCTCCAGTGCACTCCACTGCAGTGCTTTTCCTGCAGTGGTTTCTCTGGGAAAGCTCTCCAGAGATTGAAGCCACTGCTCTGAACTAAGTGGGTGTGATAACAACTTCAGACTTCAGCTGGAGGTTTGATTCTCAAAGGGGACATTAAGGCGGAGGCTGTGCACACAGCTCTGAGCATTATAGAACATGTTAGCATGTGCACGCAGCCTGTTGATTAGAGAAGCCCCAGGCCAACACTGAGCACCTTATTACAGATGTCCCATCAGCAGGAGGCTGTAAAATCACATCAGATCAGAGAAAGGCAGAAAGACACAGTTTATAGTGGTGGTGTGGATACACCAGAACCCCACCTTTCATCACAGTGAAAATGGGACAGGACGTGGTGTCGGTCAGCTATATTAACCCCTTCCATGACTGCTACAGCTCTTCTGTTATTTCAGTGTTTCTACTTTGTGGTTTCAAAGTATGGTCCATAAATTAGCCTCACTTGTCAGGTTATCAAAAGCATATGTCAAAAGGCATGATATAATTTTAATTTGGGAGCAATTTGAGCTTTGTGTGATCTTTGTCTCACTCTACTGGATTTCCAACTTTACTTGTTAGTCAGCTAACGCTAGCTTTGGAATGGAGCCTGCCTTGTTCTACGGTTTGTTGTGACCATCCATTGGTAGTTCACCTCACAGCTTTAGGAAACAGGACAGGAGGGGCAATGAGTGGTAAAGAGTGGTAGGTTCTGCAGTGTCATAAGACCCTTTAGTGACTGAAAAGAAATTTGGTAAAGAACCTTCAATGAGGGAAAAATAATTAAAACCAAAATTTAGGAATTTAAAAGAACTGCATTAAGGTTCCTCGATACGATGTGTTTGTAAAACCCTGTTGTGCAGCTTTCAGTGCATATGCTAACAGTGGTACTTAGCCTGTCTCTGCGGGGCCCAGGGAGAAGGTTCGCCAGCTAAACTGGGTCATTTGGAACACCACACATCAAGCAATTATGGCCAATTAATCCTACACTCTCCACCCCGTATCTCTCCATTCAACTGGCTTGTTCTGCTTCATTTGACAAGCATCCACTCTGACAGCTGATGTACAATTTCTTTCCCTCTACTTTATCACTCACAATCACGCATGTTAGCTAGCAATAACTGTGGCTGTCCCAGTGCTCAACAAGGTTCAGCTGCTTAAAGAGCAGAGTCACGTCGGCAGAGAACTCTAACAAAGGTGTTCATAAGTTCAGTTAGCGCTTGTGTAATTTTCTGTAAGTAATAAGATAAGATCAGGCATACTTTCTTCTGTGAACTTCACACATGCTCGCTACCGTTTGCCAGCTCATCAAATTGGGTTCACCACTCAAAAAGACAGAGCTTCTAATTTTACTGTCTGACTGCCAGATTGCTTGTGTTTTTGCTATATTTAACTTAAAAGCACAAAAAATGTTATGGCTCCACACACCCAAATATTCAAAAAGTCTTCCTTTATTTAGTTGTACATAACACCAGGAGGATAAAAAGAACAGCTGTTCTGGTTATGCCTTCTTCAGCATGCACAAGTCATTCAGCTGTCTAGTTTAGTCCCTTTCACTTTCTAACGACATAGAGTTTCAATCAACTCATTACTGACAGGTGTGAAAAATGGTTACATGTGACCAGAGGTGTCTGTGGATCTGCCTGACTGGTAACTTCCTAAGACTATCCACTAGATGCAGTCTCCCAGTCATTATACAACCACCCAGTCCCATACACAGAACTATATACAAATAGCACAAAGACATACAATACATCATTTCCCAGTGTAGATCAGAAATGCCATCTCCAACTTCTACAAGTTTCAAATCATATTTTGTGATGCAATGGAAATATCAGGCAGAACCATCATAAATTACTGTAGTGCAAGACAAAACACTATGGACATGAAGAACTGTGAAAAGAGGCAGAAAAGGAGACAAGTCCAATTCCTCATTCAGGATAATAGGAGACATGGCGTTTAATGTAAAAATCCAAAAGGCTTCATTCACATTGCAGTAATAGTTTTTCCAAATTAGCATAACTGCATGGTATTGTCACTTTTCTTATACCGCTGCACTTGACTTGGGAAATAGAATGGTGATCTGTAAAGTGGCAAGCAATAGCAGATGTGATATCTGCACGTCTAATAGCTCAGTTCCATCCATCCATCTATTATCTACACCGCTTATTCCTGAATAGGGTCAAGGGGGACTGAAGCCAATCCCAGCTGACATCGGGTTAGAGGCAGGGTCCACCCTGGACAGGTCGCCAGTCTATCACAGGGATGACACTTAGACAACCACACACACCCACACTCACTCCTAGGGGAAATTTAGAGCCACCAGTCAACCTAAGCCGCATGTCTTTGGACTGAGGGAGGAAGCTGGAGGACCTGGAGAGAACCCACGCAGGCACAGGGAGAACATGTAGACTCTGTGCAGAAAGGCCCCGGGTCAGCTGGGGCTCGAACCTAGAACCTTCTTGCATGACAGTGCTAACCATTGCTTCACCATGCGATCCTTCAAAATAAAAATGATGCTGCATATACAGCGATGAGAAGCGTTTTAGCATCTTGTATATTTAGCTAATTGATAGCCTTATAGGAGCAGGTGTATCACAGGAAGTGGACAGATCTTTGTGTGATACATCAGCTGGCAGGACTGTGGTTGATGCTGGGCCTCTGCATAATCCAGAGGAAGATGAGAGGATATAGCTGTTAAACTACACTGTCAATACTGGTCAAACCTAAATGGATATGCTCAGATACTCTGCTTTGAAAAATGAGACACTCAGCAGGTATAGTTGCTGTATTTTCTGAAAGGATGGCTTGTTAGTTTCTGTATATCTCACACCTTTTCTCAGATTACTGCCTAGATTTTGTTAATACTAACGGATTAAGGCCGCATTCAGACTGTCTTTAGTTCTGCATGAAAAAGGCAGCGCTCTCAAACATTTGAAAGGAGCCGGGCTGGCTTTTCAGTGGGGATGGCAAGAGGCTCTGGCACCACAGGATCATTCAGCAAAAACAATTCAACTTGTCTTAATTTTTGCCTCAACGTCATCTAGCAAAAATCTGATAACTCACTCCAACTCAAACCAGACCTGCTGAGGTCATTTTCAGTTAAAGTTGTGGTACCAGTTGCTAGGAGAGTTATTACTTCTGCCAAGGGTGGGGGTTCTGTTTTTGCAGGCATTTGTTGGTGTGTTTGATTGTTAACAGCATAACTCAAATAGAGATTTTGAGCCAAACTCAATGCCGTTATCATTTTCATCCATAGGACTGATGTGCCATTTTATTAGTTGGGAGAGCTGATGGAAACTTTCTTCAAACTTCAAAATGTAAATCTTCTTAAAAACTTTATGGCTGTTACTTTTCTTTTCAGAACAGGCCGCGTTCTGTAGCACAGAAAGAGCGCAACAGAGAATGAGGCAAAACCAGGGTTAACATCGGTTTGGCAGGTTGATGGAGATCATTAAGCATCCAAATGTGAAGGCGAGTCGCCACACAGGTGAGCTGAAGCACTGGGCTCAATGAGAGACGAGCAAGGAGCTGTGGTAGCATTGTTCATGTAAGAGGGAGCCAGGATCCTCTTTGGGAGAGAACGTTCACCGAACTGGCGACGAGCACAGGACACACACGTAACAAACCAGCAGGCAGCTGATGGGAAAAGGGCCATATATAGACTGAATGAGTCTGGTAGGTAATGAACAGCAGGTGGATGGAATGATGGCTGATTACCTGGCAGGAGAGACAGGGAATCAGGGATAAAACAGGACACATAAATCCATGTGTCATGACATCAAAGGACTAAAACTTGATGGATGTGGCTTTATTCCTGCATAAGCACTGTAGGCATCATTAGCAAACTAATGTTAGCTTTTCAGTTTTGTGCCTTTGTATTGAATTATTTTGGTTGTAATCTGGAGTCATTCCAACTGAATGCAATGTTAGTGTTTCGCTCTCCAATTAGCAAAAACCAGTGCATTTTCCTGGATTAGCTAATGAAGTAATTTTGATAAAGTTTGCTTGGTTTTGGTCCAGTTTATGTTGGACATAAGTAGTTGGACATAACTACAGTGAGTAGTTCCTAAAAGAGCTACTCACTGTAGTTCTAGCAAACATTATTTTTTAAAAAGAAAGTAATAATAATAATAATAAAGAAAATGGTGCATCTGCTGAGGACTATTTTCAGGTTCAGTTGTTAAACTTTAATTCTGGGTTCTTTGCCTTGTTGGTCATGTATCCTACAACACAGCTGTTCACAGGAGTTTTTCGTAAAAAGACCAAATTGCCAAAGAGACACCGTCACACACTTTGGAGTCAGTGGAGAGCGATAAATTGTTTTCCCCTGTGGTGGGCATGGTTTTCAGAGTATGATGCATTGCGCTCTGTGTCTATTAGGGGCAGCAGGAACATACTGCATATGTGTGTCATTCCAAAGTCCTGTCAAATGACTGGTGCTGGTCTTGTTAGTATCACCTCCTTTTCCTCTGTTGCTGGAACCTCCTTTGAACTCAGCTGAACTAAATGGACAGCACATACACCAATGGAGGTGCAGACACTGGTCACCATGAGTAATTTAGGGTTCACTGTCTTGCCCAAGGACATGTGGAGACCAGGGATCAAACCACTAACTGAGCTACAGCCACACCAAATATACAAGTACAGCCACTGTCTCCTGGTCAGCAGAAACTGACTGGCTGCTTATCTGTCAATAGCTGGTCCGAAACCTTCAAGCACACAGTCCTTGAACTTACAGGCTGTATAGGTTCAAAATGCTGTTACTGTAAAATATTCCTTTATTAACGTTGTGTGCTTGAGTGTGATCTATGTGTGCAAGTGCTTTGGCATATGACTGTGTCTGTGTGTTGCTCTGTAAGTGTGTGAGTCACATTCAAGCCTTCCTTACTCTTTATGGAACACAACTACATCAGAGCTAAAGACCGACAAAAGAGAGAGAGAGGGCATGTTTCTATTTACTTGTGGGGTTAAAACACTGGGAGCACACTGCTTTGCTGGGACCAGAAGTCACCTGTGGGAACTGGAGGCCAGGCCCCATGACTGTAAGGTTAGAGCAAGTGTCAGCTTTGGTTAAGGGTTAGGGTGAATCTCCTGGAACTGAATGAAGTTTATCTACGGACCCTATATGTGACAACCACAATGATGGGTGTGTGTTTGTGTGTAGGCACATGTACAGATCTGAGTGGGCTTCAGTTATATGCGTTATGCTATAATATTATACTATATGTCGTAGCTCTGTGGCATCTCTTTTGCAGTTCTGCTGTAGGCACTGGGGCTGACTGGCATGGCTCTTTCTGCCAGGGCTGGAAAATGATTGACATGGAACAGCAGACTGCTTCGATTGTCCAAAGGCAGAGGTTTCCATATGCTGTACAGATCCCAAACCCCCTGAGTCAAATTTGTGATTTGTTATGACTTGACTCCTACACCTACACACACACAAACCACACTTCCTTTTCTGTGTCTTTTCTTATTGTTTGCTTTTCTCTGTGTGCTCTTAAACACTTGAGATTAATAATGTTGTGTTTGAAGTGTTACAAATATGACAATGGCAGAATACTATTGGAGTGAGTAGGACTCCATAGAATTTGATGTTATATAATTCATTAACTGTACAGTCATTGTAATAAGCACATGTATAGTTGATTAGAGTGCAGTATGAAGATGTCTGAAATAACATGGAGAATGAAATGGTGTAGGTGCTGAGTTATAAATACAGTGGATGTCTTTGGTGGCTGGAGCAACAGGATTAATCCAGTGGTGGAAGTGCAGGAGCAGCACCTGTCCCTCCCTGTCCTTGCAGCTGATGGGCCTGTGAGGAAGGCTTTCAACCCTAAACTGCTGCAGTGAATAGTTTAGAATAAATGGATGGAAACATTTTAAAAGCCACTTTGTTGTCTTTCTGGGATGTCTGTTGGTAGGCAGCGGTATACAGACATATTGCACTGCAGTGTACATGGAAGCAGTGCCTTCAGTTAAAACCATGTGTGGGATGATTTACGCACATGATCCTGAATTTCAGTAAAGTGGGACCCAATAGCTCCTACATGGGATGTTGTTGCTGAAATGTGAACGTGTTCCTTATTCTTTAAGTTATTATACTTGTTTTCTGCTGCAGTGAGCTGTTGTCAATTGTTAGTGCGGGCAGACGTTAACCTCCAGAAGGTAGGTTGCATTCAGTTTACTTCACAGTCAGTGTGCTAAAAGCTTCGTTTTGAACTCTTCCCCTGCAGGTTGGAGTGGGTGGAGATCATTGAGCCACGCACGCGGGAGCGTATGTATGCCAACCTGCTGACAGGCGAGTGCGTGTGGGACCCTCCGCAGGGTGTTTGTATCAAGCGAACCGGTGACAACCAGTGGTGGGAGCTGTTTGATCCCAACACCTCACGCTTCTACTACTACAATGCCTCTACCCAGCGCACAGTGTGGCACCGGCCGCAGGGCTGTGACATCATCCCCTTGGCCAAGCTGCAAACTCTGAAGCAGCACACCGATACCACAAACCCTCGTCCTGCAGGTGGAGGAGGAGGAGGGAGAGCGTCAGCTGACAACAGCCCAGGACGTAACAGTGGGGTCAGCCGGGAAGGAAGCACTTCCTCCTCCCTTGACCAGGAACTGTCTGATAAACAGAGCAACAGAGAGGACACTGACAGGTAAGACTGGGGCTCTGATTTCTTGAAATATGGTGCAGAGGTAAACCTGTGTCTAAACTCCAGACGCAAGGCACATACGTGCAAGTCCAACAATGTTTTGTGAGCAGCCAGGTGTTACCAGGCACATTGTGGAGTAGAGGCAGAATACGTTATGACCAATCAAACCAGCTCCTCTCGTCCCCTCTAAAGAACAGGGGGAAACCAGACTGACTGATGTCCCTGATGTCAGGACATGGAAATATATGACAGCAGAGATTCTTTCCCTGTATCTTCTTCTCCTGCCAGTTATGTTCTCCATTCCTAGACTGACAGTGACAAAACTGTTTATGTAGAAGTACTGCACATAAATATTCACTCAGCAGTCTGCTAATGTCATTGACCAGCGTTTGTGCATGGAAGATAGAAAGTTTCTGGTCCTCAAACCAGCAGCAGTTATACAGTGTAATTCACTTAGTGATGCATCCAGTGTAAGAAATCCATGGAGGTCTCACATAAAGGTTTCACTGTTTTAAAAATAATACAATAAAATCATATTGTAATCACTGTGTTTCTGGTAAAACTGACTGAGGTCCACCAGAGGACAGTGGATGTCCACTTTATCTCCACCTACAGCTGCTTTCAGGCTGATCAAACCACAACAAAATGCAAAAACAGACACAACAGACACATCTATCCCTGCCATAATAACAAAGTCAGTGTGTGAGACTCGTTAGTTGAACAGTGACGGCAGCCACAGTGAGGTTGGACTGACTTGACCTGCTGAATCTCGACTGATTGGTGCAGACCACCTCTGGCTGTGTCCTGTAGGGACAGATGGTGCATCCTGACGCTCACCAACACTGTCTGACCATGTTCATATGTATAGCCGCATACTGAGGTTTAGCTTATTTATCTTATTTAAAAATAATCTTCATGATATGTAATAAATTGTTCAGAGTGAATTCCAGCAGACCAGTTGTGGATTTAAGGGTTAATTTTAAGTTGGTGTGTCCATTAAAATACATGTGTGTATCTGGTCTCGTGCTTCCGGGCCTACACACTTGTCAGGAAAATTGCAGTGTACCTGTGATTATGATAAGAGGTGGTCTGAGCAGGTGCTGGACTGTTGGAGGAATCTGGAGTGCCCTGATGAAATCCTCACAGGCACAGGGAGAACATGCGAACTCCATAAAGAAAGGCACCTGGTTCCAACCCAAAACCTTCTGGCAGTCAAGTGACACTGCTAACCGCTGTAGCACTCTGGTCCCAGATGGAGATCCAGTTCAAATCCTTAGTACAGAACATAGGCTTTGAGGTTAGAGGAATAGTTTTAAGCTAGAAACATTAACACACATACAAACACAGAGCACAGTGATGTCATCACACACCATCAAATGGTCCTGTTCCCAATGTGAAGTAATCAGTTGTGTCTTCATTAGCTTTGTTTTTCTACTAATGTGTTTTTTTAAGTTGCTCCTTGGTGTCAACTGATGGGTCTTTTTGTATTTTGTCCCGTTGAATCTGAAGTCAGCAAAGTTGTGAGTCCAAATCATGTTGTCATTTCAAAGATAATTGTACAGGAACTGCACAAATTCATTTACAGTGCTGGTCTAGTTACTGCTGCAGAGCAGCCAATCAGAAGCTAATCAGAAGAAATAATCAGAAGTCATTTCTGATATGTGACTTAGATAATCTCTTCATTCCTATGTTTCTAAACAGAGCAAGGTTTTGCAGTCGAACAACACAGTGTGAATAGACAATAAGAATGGGGAGAAACAAAAGTGAGAGTAAATTGCGGTCTCATTATAAGTCACATTTTCTGTCATGATCTTCTGGGATTACATAAGGTTTTAGGCATAAACTCACTGTAAAAGCCTAATTTACCTGCCATGGTCAGATATACTGTCTTCCCATCCATGTATCACTTCTTCATCCTTTCCTTTCAGTCTCCTTCCATCTGAGCTTCCCTTCCTGTCCTTTCTGTTTCTGTCGCTGCTCATTAATTTCCCTAATCTTTCACCTTTCACCTGTTTTTACACTCAGTTTGCTAGCGTCCTGTCGTCCCCCTTCCTCCTCTCTGTCTGAACAGAGCTGGTTTGTGGCTTTGCTGTAATCTGCTGCAGTCTGCAGTGATTGGTGGATACGCTTGGCGTGGGTCTCATTGTCCTGCAGATGTCTTCTCTACTTCAGCAATAGGACACACACACAGAGTACATGGTGTGCGAGCGCCCTAGTTGTTCTAGACACGTATTCACATTGTGTGCACTATGATGAACAGCAAATCACTGCACATGCTGTCTCCATGTATCTCAAGGAAAACAACCTGTATCGTGACCAAGATTTGTCAGACCAGTACGGTCATTTGTAGTCTTAGGAGTCTTGGAGAGGGTTCATCCTCTGAGGAACATGGATGTGTTCAGTAAATGCCATGGTAATCCTGCCATTTGGGTTTGATATTTTTGGTGAAGCTTGGCCTGATGGCAGTGTTAGAAGAAAGGTCAGAGGTAACCAGAAACAGGATCTTAAACAATCTGGTCAATAGCAGTCAAAGAATTTAGACAAAAGTGAAGGAAGGACAGACACACTAAATGTAAGATCATCCTAAATCCTACCATCATGATGCTTGCAACATTCAGTTTTGGTTGACATTATCAGAGAAGGGCTAATTCATCTACCGGTTCTACTGAGAGGTGCTTCTGAAGCTGTAAGTCAACTCTGAATCAAACCAAGCATTTCCTGTACTGTACTTTCTGCACACACAGTAGTTGAAAGATGGAATTTACTTGTTATTTATGGAACGTTTGGTCAAACAGTATAAATTGCCGCTTAATGATATCAGTTGGTTCATACGTTCACTCATCTTCCCATCATCCAGAAGAGTGTACCTGAACCTGGACTGCCCCATCGGCTCAGACATCATCTGTTCATAATAAATACTGGCACAATATTCTCTTGTCGCATTGGTTCACCACCGGCATTTAGTTGCTGCAATTAACAGTTCAGCAGAGGCTGAGTGTCAGTCTGAAGACAGGCTGTGTAGAGAGTGAATGCTGTTAAGACAGAGCAGGCCAGGTAGTTTGTCATACACCACACAGGTGGGAGCAGTTGATCTCTACACAGCTCTACCTTCCTCCACGTACCAAGGAGCCCTTTAAAAGAGGACATGAGGGACAAATGGAGGGAAACAAGGAGAATGTGTGAGATGTGGATGGGATGGAGAGGAGGGCAGAGATCAGGCTGATGAAAAGAGAAGAGGATAAGTAGCTGTTTCACTTGTGGTCTGTATGTTTATTCTGTCACATATCAGAATCACTTCACCTGTGCTCAGTGTGGACAGAACAATGGCTTGTCAGTTAGCACAGTGCCAGACTCCACAATGAATGCACACTGTAAAATGTATGTTTGTTTTAATCCTGTGCAAAGACCTGCATGTACCCACATACAGTAGTTACAGACGCACAGACATGGTCAGGGCCACCTAGTTTAACTGGAATCAAACACCATGAATGGAAGAAATATCTGTGGGTGAGATCTGCACTGGTCAGTTGTTATAGTGGGAATGACTTAATGCTGTGGTGCTGCGTTTGTGGGGTAGCCCACAGAAATGTGTGTTTCCACATACACTCCTTGGCCACTTTATTAGGTACACCTGTACAATTGTATGCAACACTTCCACCGTAACAGCTATTGTTTATGAAACTCAAAATGGTTCAGGTTTTGGTGAAATTGTCATAATTTTATAGATTCAATTGTATGATTATTATTGAGGTCATAGTTAAAGGTGGTGGTGTCATAGTGCAACAGCATGAGTGTCATCCAGGAGAGAATGACTGTTTGCCTGTAAGTCCAGTTTTTATGTTTTGTTTACACTGAGACTACGAAGACAGACAAAAGACAGGAGCGAGGTCATGGAGGCTATACTGTACACTCACCTTTCAGTGTAAATACCAGAATGGCCACCATCCTAAAATTACAGGCCCCCAAAATGTGACACACCTCAGTTATTCTTTGCAAGACAAGGCCCTAAACATCTGACACACATTTAAGACTTAAGACATTTGAGATCAATTTTGAAGAGCGTGTTCGCAAGAAAACAAATTATTATAAAACTAGAATCCATGTTGTTTGTTATTAAATTATACAGATCATTGAACCAATAAAAGTAAATAAAAGAGATTGGGTATAAACACTGATGTGTGTTTTGTATTTGCATCAGAACTTTAGCTCAGACATTTTTTGCCACGTAAATGAGTTATAGCCACTTGTAGAATGGCTGTCCATCTAGAGTCTTGACATTTGAAATACAAGTTCAATTCAAGGCTGTGATTCAAAATATGGAAAATAGTTGCAAATATAAAATATGAGACGCTGGACATAAATGAAACCTTCAGCTAATAATACCGATGTTTTAGCAACCCACCAGCTTGATTTTATCATTGTTGATACATTCAAATTGGAACTGATAATTAACAATTCCAAATTAACAATTAAACGGTATGCAGTTTATTTTACTCTATAATTCAATAGCCTTACCAATCTGTTAATGTGTTTAGCCTGAAATTCTTCTGTGCTGTATAACCAAGATTCTCACTGGCCCCACTGAACATTTTCTGCAGGCGCCACTGAATATGAGTGCTTTCTTTAGACGTCGTATGGATTTTTGATCATTTCAAGCATACCGAGGCATTACCTACTGACATTAGCTCACTGACATGCTCTTCCTTTGCACAACAAAAGAGTTGAAGGAAACACCTGGTAAAAATGGCTCAAACAAGCCATATGTCAAATATCTGCAACTGCAGCTGTGTGGTGGGGAGGTGGGAAATACAGGGCTCTGCCTCTGGCAGAGGTGGAGGGTCGAGGTGCCCAACCAAGTAGAGTTACCAAATGGCCTTTATGATGTGGTATTGTCCTGCTTTGATAAATAAAATGCTCTGTTCTGTATTGAATCAATATGGGATGCATTTTGCACATATGCACGTATTTTTGTGCATAATTATTAATGCACAATGTTAGTATCCACAGTGGGGAAAACAGAAAATTAAGTAAAGTTCAAACCAGTTTTGAATAACTGGTCAGAGGGATAAATGTGTGGTGAGCAGGCTGCACAGCCACTCACCTCTGCTTCCCTCCAGTAACAGTCGCTGGTTCCACGACCGTTTATGTGTTGGTATGCTTGTCATGACTGCTGATGACTCACTTTACAAGAGTAACCACCTAGAAAATAACCAAAGGTGGGGCTGAAAAGCTCAAATTAATATCAGAAAAATCCAAATGCGTCAGATAGTTCAGTGCACGTAACAGCAGTAACTGTGCAAGCAGCAGATTCAGGGCACAATTCCCAGTGAGCCCAGTACAAACACCAGTCAATTTTACAGTGCAATAATCACAAGGAAGTTAGCTAGCTAGTAGTATTTACTGTAGTAGGGTGAGTTGTATGTCCATCCATCCATCCATTTTCTATACCGCTTATTCCCAAACGGGGTCACGGGGGACTGGAGCCAATCCCAGCCAGCTGCGGGCGAGAGGTGGACAGGTCGCCAGTCCATCGCAGGGCTAACACGCAGACAAACAACCACTCACACACATACAATCACTCCTACGGGCAATAGAGACACCAATCAACCTATGCTGCATGTCTTTGGACAGTGGGAGGAAGCCGGAGCACCCGGAGAGAACCCACGCAAGCACAGGGAGAACATGCAAACTCCGCACAGAAGGGCCCCAGGTCGGAACCTTCTCGTTGCGAGGCAACAGCGCTAACCACCGCGCCCCCGTGCTGCCCGAGTTGTATGTCATGTAAATATATAATAGATACATTCATGGCATAAAATATTGGCACCCCTGCATTTCTGTCAGATAAGGCGCCACTCCGCCCAGAAAACTTGCAATTGTGAATTCTTTGGTTTCTCATGTTTATTTCTTATTTCGGGTGAGTGAATGTGCAGTGTGAGCATTGAATTGTGGATTCTGGCATTGTGTAGTGTGAGTTAACACGCTGCACACAATCAATGAAAATCGCAGCATCTGCTCTGCTTAATCCAACGACTAAGGCAAAAATGTCCAGCTCCAGGTCCTATTGTTACTTCCTTGCACTGCTCCTGCACAAAGCCTTTACCTGTCCCCCCTGTCTCTTACTGTGAAAAGGAATTATTCGTGGATGGTCCAGAAAACTGGCCTTGAAGGTACGCTTGTCAAGTCTGATACTGTATGTGTGTGTGCATGTGTGTTTTTCCATGTGTGTGTGTCTGTGGTGAGATGCCTGGTGACACAGCTGCAGTCTGTCTGTCCAGATGGCTGGGAGATCTGCTTTCACCCATCTTTTATTGGTTATATGTGACGTGTCTACTAACTCTCTCAGTGACACTCTATTATTCTCTCAGCCCCGCTCTCTCTCTCTCACACACACGTACACACACACACAAACACACAGACAGGAACAGCAGTGGCAATTAGCCAGTGCAATCACAGTTTACATGTAGTTTGAACCATGTGTAAATTGACTCATAAACTCTTTCTGTGTTTTGTAGCAAGCAATAAATTCACAAATGGTAAAAAAAAAAGTGCTCTTGGCATTGTATCACTACTTTATATGTTTAGTCTAGTTTAATGGAAATGGTAACAAGACCTTTAGTTTATTAAGGTTATATGCATACAGCATGTAACACTACTAGACCAGCCAGGGCTTTCCCTGCCATAGGAAGGCGCCTAAGCCAAATGAATGCACAAAGGTGACATATCAGAGTTAATGCACAAACAATGTGAGCTATATGTTCTGAAAAAAATGGAGGGGTGACTTGATCTCAAACTGAAATGTAAGCTGGCAAACGGAATGACCTGTCAATCAACAGTCAGTGTTTGGATGACTGCGCAACTGGTGTGTGACAGCATCGTCAAGCTAATCAAATAGTTGACTGGATATTTCTTTGCAACACGTGCAGGGTGTGCAGCTTTCCTGACTACTGTGCTCCCTGACAGAAAGAGTTTTCTGTCCTGTTCCTACAGCGTAGTGGGAGAACTGTGATGCAGGACTGATCTTGGTAGTCGTAAAGAGTGACTTGCCTGCCTACATGTACAAATGCGTTAATACATATATATTTCCATTAACGCCAACGGCTCCATGTGAGACGTGCAAGGTTTAGTTTACACTTGCATCAGTATTTGACGCCTAGAGCAAGACTTTGTAGTAGATGAAGAGTGAAAGTCTGCACTAGGAGGGGGCCAAGGTGGATGGTGGGTCGGACATCAGACTTTCCCACAGGAGGGTGGAGTTCGTCTCCCGTGTGAAATGATGTGTTTTTTTAATCAGGAAGCTTTTTAGCCTAAGCCACAGTATGTTAGAGGATAGGTTCATGATTTGGCTTTTTATTTCCACCAGGTTAAACAGATGTGTGTTGCTAAAGGTGTAAGCAGGCTTGAATAATGTATTATCATTTAAATGTATCATGTTTTTAGCATACATCCCTTTTTATTTCTTGTTGTTTTGAATTGAATGAATTGTTTTGAATCTTAAATGTCATTTGATGTATTTGTCCATGAATCCATGGGGCAGAGATGGTTCATTCATACTACATATTAGACAGTATCATCTTGTCTACCTTTACAGTACAGGATGGCTACAGTGAGGTCTGATGTCTTATGTAGATCAGAACGAATAACCACAGGGGCAGGGCCTGTATCTTCCTCTGTGGTCATCCCATTCATACTTCACTGGATTTGTGTTTGAAATCCACAAACTATAAAACAGACTCACGGGGCAGGACTTAGTTTTATCACTGGGTATAAAGAAAACAACATTCACAGTTTTTCAGTTAGGTGCAGAAAGGAAAGAAAACTCTGTAGCATCCACTGGTGCTGTTTGAATACTTATTCTTTAATTGTCATTATTCTCATGTATTGAAAGAACAGATAAGGTCCTTGACTCAAGTCCCATGCATTAGTCATACAAACAGAGGTTTAGGCACATACAGTGTGACTGAGCAGATACTCTTGTTTAAATGTTTACACCATAAAATAAAAATAAAAAGGAGGCATAACAACAGTTATATATGAAACATAAAGTTACCTACAGCTGTGCATCTTTCATGTATGTACTGTATGTATATGTTTATTTAGATACCCATACCCTTATGCTGATGTGGTAATACTCATCAGATTTGGTGACAGTGGTGACACTGCGTTACAAACGTAAGCCCCACCAGACTGTAACTGTAACAGAGCTACTGTTTCTGCACATTGTAATGGACTGTTTGTCATTTGGCAATACAAGGCATAGATTACTGTAAGTCCAGTACTATAATGTAGTATTGTAATGTATTGCAGTTTTATGCCTGTGATTTAGAATCACTAAACCACTTTGTGTAGTTAAAATAAATTGTATGATATGATAATATTTGAGCTGGTTTCTCGGCACGCACGAATAAACAAAACCAAGGTCTGGATTCACAGACATTATGGTGAGTGCACCAAATTCATAGTTGGTTTTAGTTTTTATGGCAGGGGGTTTTCAAGCTGTGGTCCCTGACCATGCAGTCGATAATGTAGTTTTACTGTAAATTATTTTTTAAATGTGTTTTCATGTGTCACTTATTTTTTGCCAATAATCAAATTTTTGCAACTATATAATCTTTAGAAAAGCCAAGGTGACAGGATTAAAATAATGCACCACGTAATGAATTCCTCTTCCCTGTGTAGACTATTCGGTGCACACTGTCCATGCCTCTCTGGCCAGGGTCTCACCAAAACTCTGAAAAGTTCTCCTCTTTTTGCCTTTTCCGGCACAAACTGCACTGCACAGAAACAATGTTAGTCAGGTGGGCATGTTAATTTATTACAAGGACATGTGAGAATTGATTTGCAGTTTTGCCAGAACTTCCTGTTGTTACAGCCAGTCACTGTGTTTATTCAGTCGTAAGGTGTGCGCTTCTTCTTGACAGAGGCTAAAATTCTGCTCAAGCTGGCTGAAACAGCTTTTAGGTGTGACTTGTCCAAGCTTAGTAGATTTCAGCTTGTCATCACATGCATGTGCCTTTACTAAAAGGCCCAAGTCACTGGAAGCAGCAACAAAACTTAGCTTCTGGTTGAAGTAAAATGAGTGGAAGAGGAAGGATCTGTATGTTGTCGCTGCAGTGACAGAGACAGAATGAAGACCGATTGGAAGAGGCATGGAATGTGAAAATTGATGTGAAGGTCAAGTTTTTGTAAATAATTTAAGGATAGGGGGCGAAAGAACAATGCTCAGTATGTAGAGGGAACAGGCCAGCAGACAGAAAAAGAGGAATGGCTGGACACGTGATGGAGCTTTATAGCAGAAAGGTGGATGGACTGTGGAAGACAGAATGAAAGTGGGTTAGAACTTCAGTATGGAACATGTTGTGATAGATGCCAGCACAACCCTGTAATGCTTAATCCTACCCCCTTTATTTCTCTCTCTCTCGCACACACACACACACACACACACATATGCATATTCATATCCACAAGTACACAAACACTCACACTGCCACTATTGAGCATCTTCCCTGGGAATCAGTGTGTGCAAGTATTTGGAAGCAGAGGGTGGCCAATGCAGCAATTGATTTCACACTTCCCTCTCTCTCTCCCAGTTCACCTCTTGTTCTTCATCCCACACTGCTCTCCCTCCTCCTCCTTCCTGTTGTCTGACAAACATGCGGAATGCGAGGGCCCACTCACTGACTGAGTGAATGTGAACTGACGAGCTAGAGGTCTGTGTTTGGTGGATATGAGCTATGGCGCTGTCCCTGCACTCAGTATTACCCTTCAGGAGAACAAGCAAATAGATTAACAGCAGTTTGTAAGTCAGTAATATGCTTGGACAAAGGATTTGACTGCAATGGAGTTATTAAGGCATTGGCTCTCAAAATTATTCTGTCACGCCCTCTTGTGGAAGAAGAAAACCAAGTGAGTCACACATCAGTGGGATAAGATAAAATAGATCCTTTGAGTCTTTTAGGCTTTCTAAATGGTACTGGTCCCAATCAAACAAATTCTGATAATAAAGTTCATTTCTTCTGGTTTTGAGGTCAGAATAAGTATATTTGCCATTTTACAGCTGCTCTTTTTCCAATGATTTCCTGGTAAAATGCTTTTTGCGCCAGTCTGCATCACATGATGAATGTAAAAGTAATGCAGTTTGGTCACTATGCCAAAACTGTTCACAGTCCAGCGTGTTCCTGTTGCATTTGGGTTAAAGATAAGGATGGTCATTTTCTATATTAACAGTATTTTCCATAGTCTCCAAGTAGAGACTAAAACCAGCAATGAATTGCCTGTACTCATGGATAATGTCTGTCAGTCCTGGATTTGTCTGTGCCATAGACCTTCTGTTGTTCAGACACGATTACAAACATCAGCAAAACACTCCACTGCACTACGTGACACGTTTCTTCATTACGAAACACCAGACCCACATATTTGTTAAAAATGTTGTCTCATAAGGACCAAATGGCCGGAACCTCCTACAGCGTCTGAGGTAAGTGAGAGGAGCTGGCAGACTGAAAACAAAGCAGAGCTCAGATGGAGATCTTGCGCATGCAAACTAGAGAGCACTGGGAGATCATACAAACTCCACACAGAAGGGCAAGTTCCCCAACAGCAGAATGGTTTTGACAGAGCGCCGTACAACACATACACAGTGCAGGAAGATCGGACTCGAACCACCGACACTTGTCACGGGTCTCCCCCCTTTCTATTGCCTGTTTTCTTCTGTGACCCACTTTACAATAAAGATTTAAAGTGCCCCCTCCAAACTAAAATGAAAGAAAGGTTTGAATTCTGAAGCTTCTTGCTGTGACGCATCAGTCCCACTGCTCCGCTGTGCTGTTCCATTGATCTACTGTGTGTCTGGAATGGGTAGCTGATAGTTCAGAAATATATGCGAGTCTGTGTGTTTTAATGTGCCTGAATGTGTTAGTGTGGTTTATTGTCTGAATTAATGTTTCTCTTTTTGACAAAACACATTATCAACAAACTTAAAGTCTTTGGAAAAGAAAGAAGCAGCATAAAATTAGAATGTGTCAACCGCACCTCTTCTGACTCCTGACTGGCCTCTGACCTCCTAGCTGTCCATCAAACCTTATTCTGAGATCCACTCTTCCTCACCATGACTCATCAAGCTCAGGGTCAGCAGGAGTGACCATAACTGCCCAGTTACATTTCTTCCACCCACAGAATGTTCCTCTGTCTGTTTTCTGTGAGTATTAGTAGATACTAAAGTAAAGACTTGGACTTCTTTACAGACTCTGGCGCAGGAATATATTTGTTATATAGACTTATTTCCATTTCTATTTAGTCATAGTGGGTTAGGAGGTAGCAGAAGCATGTGAGAAGTATCACACTGTGCTTTAATAAAATAGCTTGTTCAAAGTATTGCCAGGTCCTGTAGTGTGAATATGACAGACAACTCTTTATCACTGTGCCCCGACCCAGAATTAAATCTCCTCTCCCCCCTCTTGTCTCTCCTCTCCTCAGAACATCTCCATTCAGATGGAACACTGGTACGAAGGAGCGAATGTTGATCAAGGTGACAGACAGAGAGCCCAGCTTCTTGGCCCACCAGGGAAATGGATACTCCCCCTCTGACCCCTCCACCCCTAATGCTCCCTCTGGAGGGGGCACCATCTCACGAACCCGTCGTTCCTCTGGAGGAACCCTGCCATCAGAACCTGACGGCTCCCCTGTTCTCTATGCTGATCGGCGTCAGTCTCCCTTTCTGAAGCGAGCTGAGCTTGGCAGCGCCGGCACCCACCGCCGCTCCTCAGCTGACTCCCAACCTCCCTCGCCCCGTTACGCCTATGAGCCACCGCTGTATGAAGAGCCACCATCAGAGTACCAGTCCCCTCCCATCTACGAGGAGCCTCCTACGGACATGCAGCTCTCTGACTCCTCCTTTTATGGCACTGGCAAGTCACCTGCTCGCAAGTCTTCAGCCCCCCTCTATCACTCTCCCAAGCAGGCCCAGTCGCCCTATGGACAGCTGGTTCTGACCAGGCAGAAGTGCCCAGAAAAGACCCAGAGTCTTGAATACAGTCCCGTGGGGAAGGAGTATGTCAAGCAGCTAGTGTATGTTGAGCAGTCATCTTCCAGCCCTCGCTTCAAGACTGCTGACCGTCTGCTGCGTTACGGCCCTACCGGGGGCTATGGGGGCTCATACGGGGGATCCTATACTCTACAGCACAACCAGTCTCTGGTCAGGGACCCCCGCCTTCTGCTTGACTACAGTGGAGAGGGTGGAGAGGGAGGTCAGAGGTTGCTTTATGAGGACTCCATATCCTGGACATCCAGCCACACCCATTCATTCTCCTCAGGCTCTGTACAGGCTTTCTCTCCAGGAGGTAACCGCAAACGCAAGAGCCGCAAGCCATCTCTCCCTCATGACCTGGCACGCTGCGGGGGGCTAGAGGGGGAGCTGGCAGGCACAGCTTCCGAGGCCATGCTGGCCCAGGCCAGGCTTGCTTGGGAGGCTCAGCAGGTGATGAAACAGAGGAGTAGCTGGGACTCAGGGCAGGGAGGGGGGGCGTCCCAGGGCAGTGGCTCCGATTCTATTTATCATCATTAGTCATTTAGGTCAACATTGGATCATTCAGAGATCCTCACTGAACTTCTGGAGAGAGTTTGCTGCACTGAAAGTAAAGGGGCTGAATAATTTTTCACGCCCAATTTTTCAGTTTTTTATTTGTTAAAAACGTTTGAAATATCCAATAAATTTCGTTCCACTTCATGATTGTGTCCCACTTGTTGTTGATTCTTCACAAAAAATTACAGTTTTATATCTTTATGTTTGAAGCCTGAAATGTGGCAAAAGGTCGCAAAGTTCAAGGGGGCCGAATACTTTCGCAAGGCACTGTATTTGTTATATAGACTTATTTCCGTTTCTATTTAGTCATAGTGGGTTAGGAGGTAGCAGAAGCATGTGAGAAGTATCACACTGTGCTTTAATAAAATAGCTTGTTCAAAGTATTGCCAGGTCCTGTAGTGTGAATATGACAGACAACTCTTTATCACTGTGCCCCGACCCAGAATTAAATCTCCTCTCCCCCCTCTTGTCTCTCCTCTCCTCAGAACATCTCCATTCAGATGGAACACTGGTACGAAGGAGCGAATGTTGATCAAGGTGACAGACAGAGAGCCCAGCTTCTTGGCCCACCAGGGAAATGGATACTCCCCCTCTGACCCCTCCACCCCTAATGCTCCCTCTGGAGGGGGCACCATCTCACGAACCCGTCGTTCCTCTGGAGGAACCCTGCCATCAGAACCTGACGGCTCCCCTGTTCTCTATGCTGATCGGCGTCAGTCTCCCTTTCTGAAGCGAGCTGAGCTTGGCAACGCCGGCACCCACCGCCGCTCCTCAGCTGACTCCCAACCTCCCTCGCCCCGTTACGCCTATGAGCCACCGCTGTATGAAGAGCCACCATCAGAGTACCAGTCCCCTCCCATCTACGAGGAGCCTCCTACGGACATGCAGCTCTCTGACTCCTCCTTTTATGGCACTGGCAAGTCACCTGCTCGCAAGTCTTCAGCCCCCCTCTATCACTCTCCCAAGCAGGCCCAGTCGCCCTATGGACAGCTGGTTCTGACCAGGCAGAAGTGCCCAGAAAAGACCCAGAGTCTTGAATACAGTCCCGTGGGGAAGGAGTATGTCAAGCAGCTAGTGTATGTTGAGCAGTCATCTTCCAGCCCTCGCTTCAAGACTGCTGACCGTCTGCTGCGTTACGGCCCTACCGGGGGCTATGGGGGCTCATACGGGGGATCCTATACTCTACAGCACAACCAGTCTCTGGTCAGGGACCCCCGCCTTCTGCTTGACTACAGTGGAGAGGGTGGAGAGGGAGGTCAGAGGTTGCTTTATGAGGACTCCATATCCTGGACATCCAGCCACACCCATTCATTCTCCTCAGGCTCTGTACAGGCTTTCTCTCCAGGAGGTAACCGCAAACGCAAGAGCCGCAAGCCATCTCTCCCTCATGACCTGGCACGCTGCGGGGGGCTAGAGGGGGAGCTGGCAGGCACAGCTTCCGAGGCCATGCTGGCCCAGGCCAGGCTTGCTTGGGAGGCTCAGCAGGTGATGAAACAGAGGAGTAGCTGGGACTCAGGGCAGGGAGGGGGGGCGTCCCAGGGCAGTGGCTCCAAAGATGGTTATGAGAGCGACGGGGCAGTGCCACTGCCATTACCGGGGCCGGTGGTGAGGGCGTTCAGCGAGGATGAGGCGCTGGCACAGAGTGACAGCCACCACTGGAAACGCAGCACCTTTGATCGACTGGGATTTCCTCAGGCCCTGCTGGAGAAAAGCCTCTCTGTCCAGACCAACCTGGCCTCCCCTGAGCCTTACCTCCACCCCTCACAGGTACTGCTGCATGCTGGGAGTTTGTGTCCACATTTACAGAATAACTGACTGCTCATTTGTCTTTCTGGACTTCTCATATCTCAGCAATCGCTTTGATGAGTATAGAGGTATTATAAGTTATAAAAATGATGATCAAACCACCAAAATAAGACCCAAGTTTTCATAAAGCATAGTCATCACAGTGGGGTATCGGTACATCACACCCACCTGACCTCTGGAACCATTTTCCTGAGGCTACTGCAGTCACTTACAGTGATGGACCCACACACACAATCAGGTAATGACCCAGTCAGGGCTTATAATAGACTGGCCTATCTAACAGTCACAGTGAGACACTGTCACTGCCAACTACAGTACAGGAGCACCATGCTGAAGCACCTCTAGAACACCAAAACAGATGATTAACGTATGGTTAATCCAGCAGCTTTAACTGTGTTATTACAAAACACCATGGTCCAGCTCACATCAACTAACAAGGAAGGTCCTTGTGACATTTTTCTCTTGAGAATGTAGAATATCCCAGCATAGTACATCAAAGTAGAGAGCCGTCCCTGGTAGGCTAGTGGTTAAGGCGCAGCGCTCTCGCCGCTGCGGCCCGGGTTTGAATCAGGGTTACGTCAGGAAGGGCATCCAGCATAAAACACGTGCCAAATGTCAACATGCGAGTCGTCAGTGTGACGATTCGCTGTGGCGACCCCTAAATGGGAAAAGCCAAAAGTGACTTTCTTAGTACATCAAGGTAGAGCACGGATCAGGCCTTTTTCTGAACCTGACCTGTGCCCGAGAGTGTGGCATGAACTAAAAGTTCATCCTTGATCTGAGAGCATTCAGTCATATCACATGAGCTTCATGGGCCAATGGAAAGCTCCAGAACAGCTACTGAATGAACCCTGAGGTGGTTATTTGTCAGCTGTCCTTATCTTTTAATGGTGCACAATTAGTGAAGAGTATGTCTGCATTTATTCAAGAAACCTCTGTGAAATTTTTTTTTGTAACAGCTTCATAATAAAAGTGTTATAGATGTAAAGCTGTCAGTAAACAGTATATTAAGGCTGATATCTGAAAGTACAAGTAGGAATGCCAAACCACAGAAAATTAAGTTAGAAGATACAAAAAACAGAGAATTGTTAAGAACAATGCTTAATCAAAACATTTAGTGAAAGAAGGAGACAGTTTGTGCCCCCAGATGCTGTATGTGCATGTGCTGCTGGTTCTTAGTATTGGCACCTTGTTTAGTCTCCAGTTCAGTTCAGTGTCACATATACTCAACGTTCTAGTGTGAGAGCACTGTGAGCTAAAACACAACTGAACTGTATTTATTATAAACCACTAAATGTTTAAGTGTGATATGAAGAGACACGTGAAGTGAACATAGAAGCACTGGCTGCAATGCCATGTCCTCAGAGGCCTGATGAGGAAATCAGTGCACGTAGGTAGAAGGCCACTTCTCTCTACGTCTCTCTCTGTTCCTACCGGCCTTTTCTTTGTTTTTAAACTCTGCAATGCAACACTTCAGTATGAAGGAGTAACCCGCTGAGCAGGGTCAACCTTTGAAATACGGGAAAGAATGGCGGTGGACAAAAGATGAAGAGAGAGAGAATAGAGGATGGAATGAACAGGGAGAGAAGAGAGTTAGCTAGGTCGGCCATATCCCGACCCCGTCTGAACAACTACCGGCCATATTACCACCAGGTCAGCACTTTTATTGGTGCACTATCGCACAATCTAATCTGGGCAGATTTGATTTTTTTTCTCTTATATCTATTTTAGTAACCTTTTGTTTAGAACAAAACTAAAAAGCACAGAAACTAACATGTAGCTCTACTACTGACGAGTATGAAAATAAGCTGGGTCTGTCCAAATAGCAGCCTGTAGGGACTGTGGGGACTATACTGTAGCCAGTAATGCCTTGGTTAGCACAGTGAGCATGACTTATTCATTCTAATGAAATGTACACAGATCCATTTAGAAATCATATAAAAAGGTGCATTTGATTGAAAGTTATCATATATAATACGGTATTATCAGTATCAAATGCACAGTGTTAGTTTTGGTCCTGAAAATATTACGTAGAGGCCTGAACAGGACCTGCTAGCAGCTAATGCAGCATGTCTTTCCATATTACAGCTCCCTCGTCCTTTCCTTCTTCCATACAGTATCTGTTTTACGGCTGCTTCAAGCAGGAGAACACCATAAAATGTTGATGTAACCTTAATGTTTATGGCTGGCTTTGAATATACAGCCATTAGATTAGATTGTTTTTTCCATCAAGAGCCTGAGGACTCTTTGTTGCACTTAATCCCAGTCAGCTCCTCCTGAGTCTAAACCAACTTTCTCAGGCTCTTAAGCCACTCTAAATGTTCAGCAGCATCACCAAGATGAACAGCATTTTCTGTTTCCTCTCTGTGATTCTTCACCTGTCAGTCAGAGGACCTCGGAGCCTGTGTCCAGTTTGAGGCCAGTCGAAATGCCAGAAATATGATGCCTAGCGCCAGCTGTGGCATTTTCCCAGAATTCACCCTGAGAAAGCCCTCCTCAGAGACCGACATTGAGAACTGGGCATCCAAGCACTTCAACAAACACACACAGGTACTAAGAGGAAGTGTGTTTCTGCATGACAGCATAGACATCCCGATGTCCCTTTATCAAATGATGATTTCACTGTCATATTGTTTGTTGTGTTTCTGTCTTTACAATTCATTGTTGCACTGCAGTGACAAACATCCATTCATCTATTAACTCTACCTACTTGTCTATGACTGGGGAGATTCGAGCAGATCCCAGCTGACACTAGCTGAGAAGTGGGGACAGTGAAAGACATGGTCCTGTCATTTCACCTTATTCTGAATGCCAATGTTAATGTCACACTGTTCTGTCAAATCTGTGCTGGTATTTGTTCTGTTGTCTGTTTTGGACTGCATTTGTCAGCATGTACAAATCCAAAGCAGTGTGAGGAGAGAGAGAGAGAATGGCAGCTGCCCTCCCAGTATCTTTCCCTGTCTCTGCCACTCCTCTCACCCACTCTGTTGCTTGCTTTCTCAGGGTCTTTTTAGAAAAAAGGTATCCATTGCCAACATGCTGGCCTGGAGCAGTGAGCCCATCAAGAAGCCCATGATCGTGACCTCAGACCGCACTGTGAAGAAGGAGGCAGTGGACATCTTTAAGCTCATCCAGACCTACATGGGAGACCGTCGCTCCAAGACTGACCCCCTCTCAGTGGCCCTAGAGGTCTGTGGACAGCCTGAAGCACTGCTCTGTCCTGGAGGTCTCCCCTCCTCACACTCACTCACCAATGCACGCCACAGTTATGTTAGTTTGAAATGGAACGCATACAGAAATGTTAATGAATTGTCATGACAAACTGAACTAGAATGATTTGACGCTGTGTCCTTGTTTGCAATATGACTTTGAGAGAAAGCTTCTAAAAACCTCCTTCCTGATTTTTAATACTATGTGCATGGGAGCCATACCAAAACTTTACGTGCATAGAAAAAACAATGATTAGATTTATGAAACTGTGCAGATTCACGTGGTTGTTTATTTTTTATAAATCTCAATCTTCTTGAAAACAAACACAGATGAGCCTCATATTCTGCCCACTGGGGGCAAATCAGGGTTCTGTGTCTTGCCCAAGGACAATCCAATAGTGGACTAGAGAAGCCAGGGATTGAACCTGCGACCCTACAGTTAGGGGACGGCCTCCTGAGCCACATAGAATCTGGCCTCAGTTCATTTCATCACTATCTGTTTCACTGTCTCCATAATATTCACCTGCCTGGATCAGAGTTTTGGTAGATGTATACACATTCTCCTATCTGTTATAAACCCCAAACCTTTTCCTGCCATGCACATCTTTCATCTATTTTTGAATGCAATGGATATAAATGAAACCACACAATACTTCCAAGGCTTCCTTTTGGTATTAAGTACAGTAAAGTCCAAGAAAATCTGTACAGTCAAATTTGCTTGGATAAAAGAGAGAATAGAAAATAGAATAAATATAGGAAATAACCTGCCCTCATCGATGGGGAGGATGTGGCGAAAAGAATCCAGTTCCAGGTTCTCACGTACATGGTTAAAAACTAAAGGCCTTTCATAATTATGGGCAACACATTAAAGAACACACCAGTATATCTGCTTCCCTCTGGGTGTCTGGACACACAATGAACTCCAACCAATAAGTAATGATTCCACACATCTGTGTGCAGTGAACCCAATACACCAGGTGATGCTGTTATAAATGAAGGTTACGTTGTTTATGTAGTGTAATGTTGTTTCGTGTCTGCTGGATGTCTAAGTAGGGAAATATTTAACTAAACATGCAAAGCTGTAGTAATTAATTTAATCCACTTTCATTTTATGGTCACATTAGAACTTAACTTTTAGCTATAAACACAACACTGGCATATTATCACCTAACCAGTTAACACAGTGAACATGTTAGCAAACAGTTTCCTATTTACAAAATATGATCATTCATTTGGAGTCATGTTTGTGTTCACTTATTGAATGTATGTCCAATAATCACTCTCCTTTTCAACGTGTTTGGGTCTCCACCAACTCCAGAGAGAAAAACACATTAGTTACACATTAACATTAAACATTTAAAAAGTGGACAGTTTATAGTGGACTACTGAGAAGATGATCAAATGTGACTACCAAGGGAAGGTAGTAGTCATGATACAGTGTCTGCACAGCTGGCATGTAGCAGCGTCAGTCCTCTGTCAGTGTCTGTACAGGATGTACTCAGGTCAGTCACCTACAACTTGGAAAAGCCCAAAACACAGTCACTGTAATGATGTATAAAATCTTACTGAAAGGCATAATGTGTTTCTAACATCCAGTCTACCTTCACTGATATAAATAAGGGAAGCAAAACATTAGAAACGCCTTTCAGTATAATACACTTCAGCAGTAGCATGACCTGCAGTCTCCAGAATGATCAAAGCTGGGTCAGCAACTGCATTCAAGAATTTTCATTCACAAAGAGACAAAGCTATACTGCGTAACTTGCCTGGCTCTCTGACTGTCTCCGTTAGGTGGTGGTGCGTGGGTGGAGTAACCAAGGACTGCGTGATGAGCTCTACATCCAGCTGTGCCGTCAGACCACAGAGAACTTCCGCTACGACAGCCTGGAACGCGGCTGGGAGCTGATGGCTATTTGTCTGGCCTTCTTCCCCCCAACACCCCGCTTCCACACCTACCTGGAGGGCTACATCTACCGGCACATGGACCCTCTCAATGACACCAAGGGTGAGGGAGCAACACAGTATCTCAGGAAAACAAATGAGATACATTATCAGTGAACATACCTTTGGTATGAAGACTTTGTAGTTTTGCAGATGACTCTGACTCTGTAGGTAACTTAACAGATATACATGTAAGGAAGTCGTTGTCAGAACATGTTTTGAACACAGTCCCTGGACAGTGCCAGTAACCCTGAACCAGATGGAGATGATCTGGTTAGTTTTGGCCTGTTCAGTGTGGTATATTGATTTCACTTGCACTTAGGACAGTCTTTTGGGAATTCCAGGATGAAATCTCACATAAGAGGGAACTTGATACAGATATCCAGTGCAATCCATCAGATATATTCAGGATATTTACTACTCTTACAAAATACAAAATCAATAGCCTGACAAACCAAATCCCATGTAAAATATAGAGCTCTGTATTGAAGGCTAAGATGCAACTCAGCATGTCAGTTACAAAATAATATTCCACAACCATCATCCATGAGCAGGAGACACAACACTGGATAAATCCCAATTCTCTGATTTGATTGTTCCTTGCTCCTCGCTCGACCTGGAAGTCGTTCTCATGTGCCATCTTAAAGATGTCCCCAAGCTCGTACTGCTGCTCTGGGGAGTGAAAAGTGATGACACTGCCTGGAGGAGCCATGACTGAGGATACAGTACACATGGCCATCCTTCCCAGAAGCCTTTAGTGAATGGACACACCCCTTTTCTGGATATCAGTTGATGATTGGACACTCAGATGAAAGATGTGCATCTTTTGCTCTAATCTTATATGGGCGGGGCTAAGACACAGGGAAAAGATGCAAGTGAGGGAAATGTGGATACAGTTAAGGGAACTGGGATTCAACCATTTACAATAAAAACAACAACTACTTTTCAGTATATAGGTGTTCCTGTTTCTGCTCTGTCCATAAATGTCAGGCAGGTGCATCAGATTAATAACCAATATCCCACAGGCAGTGGTGGAAGAAGTACTCAGATCATTTACTTAAGTAAAAGTAGGAAGTGTACAATTACTAAATTACTAATTACTAAAAGTCCTGCATTCAAAATTTTACTTAAGTAAAAGTACAAAATTATTAGCATCAAAACATAGTTAGAGTACTAAAAGTAAAAGTACTCATTATGCAGAATGGCACATTTCACGCACATCTTTATCATGTTATAATTACTGATGCAGTATTGTGTACATCCCATTTAATGTTGCAGCTGGTAAAGGGGGAGCTAGTTTTAACTAGTTTATATGTATTTAGTTTGAATTACTGCTGAATAGCTTGTGAATTTTCCACCACAGACCAGTGAGGTCTTATAAAGTACAATATTTGCCTCTAAAATGTAGTGAAATCAAAGTATGAAGTAACAGTAAATGAAAATACTTAAGAAAGTACAGATACCTTAAAATGGTACTTAAGTACAGTACCTGAGTAAATGTACCTAGTTACTTTCCACCACCGCCCACACATGGCTCAGTGCTAATGTAGGACAAATGCTTCTTAGGCTGTCCTCAATAGATACTAAAGGAGCTGACGGCTGTTGGCACAGAATGAATCAGTTCCCACCAGTCTACTGTGTTTTCCAGTGCTCAGCTAGTTTTGGACTGTGGGAGGAAGCCGGCGTACCCAGAGAGAACCCACACAGGCACAGGGAGAACATGCAAGAAGGACAAAGAAAGGTCCCAGGTGGACCTAACCCTAACCCTAACCCGGAACCTTCTTGCTGTGAGGCGACAGCAAGAAGATAATGGTGTAAATATGCCTTCTGTTCTGTGTTGCTCCAGGAGTGGCCATTAGCAGCTATGCTAAATACTGCTACAGGAAACTGACAAAAGCTGCTCTGACTGGAGCCAAGAAGGTAAGCAGTGTTTATGATGTCATTTCTGCTCAGACAAACAACAAAACTCACTTTCCTTAAAGTACTTTTGGACTTCCCTACCCTGACTTTGGCTCTCAGCCCCAGGCCTACTGGTTCCTACAGAGGATGTCTCTCTTTAAAAACACCTCACAGATATATGTCATTTTGAAAAGGCTCAGTAATTTCCCCAAACAGTGGTCAAGTAAGTTTTGGCAAATGTTACTAATACAGGGGTAACTGGCACATTTGTTGGGGATGATTCACAGCATATCCACATTCGGGTGCCTAGCAGCTGGATGGTCAAATTAAATTGGTGTGTGTGTTCATGGTAATGAAGGAACATGTCACCCAGTGCAACAGCGTAGCTCACTGATGTGTTAAATAGTAATCTGGACACAGATGAAGGCTTTGCTGCACACACAGTGCTTGTTAGTAGGAGACGCTAGTTTAGGTTTGGTTTGCAAAATATGCACCAGACTTTTCACATCAAGCACAAGGAAAATGTGCTCATATGTCTGGATATCATTTTGTAGTTGTTCAGGGTGAGACATTATGTCCAAACATGCAAATATACAAATACACTTTTTATACAAGAGGAGGTAATCTACTGTAGGTACATATAAGCATGAGTATTTGCATTTAGTGAGCATCATAATGGAATATTTTTCACATCCAGGTGAAGTGCAAATCTCATTTAAAGTCACGACTCAGATCTTAAACATTGTAGCTGGGTTTCATGCTCTACAGCTACAGCTAGACATGAAAACATGATTTAAACTGGGGCTTTTAAAGACACTGCAAACATTGCTGGACATTGAAGAGTCCCACTTCAGAGGGTCCTGTCAGATACTTGCTCCATGTTGAGTTGCCCAGTGCTGGTGTTTCAGTTGAGGCTGTTGTAGCAGCAGATTAATGACCATGGTTTTGGTATTACATGTCACATATAAGCACAAACTGAACAAAGTATTTCCAGTAGGTGAGAACATGTCTGACATGGAGCGTGTCCTGTGTGCTATATGTGTGAAAGGGCACCTCTGGACAAAGTCTGGGACTGATTCTGTGGACATAGTCTGGGGGTCATGTCTGAAAACAGCTGAAGTGTGTTTTGTGTGTGTTGATAGACAGCACCTTGACTCAGAGCATCTACTGCCAGAATCTCAGCAGGTCACTAACAGAGAGCATTTGTCGCTTTTAGGGCTCCACTGTGTTTGACTGGTGTCAACCCACTAACCTCTAACAGCACATTAACGGGCTGTGTGTCCTGTGGAGGGACAAATGAATTTCTCACGGACATGTGATTAGTACCCTCTCCTCCCACTGTTTTCTGGCCCATGGTGTTCAGGTAGTCACGCTGCTCTTCTTCTGCCCTGCTGTACTAATTCCTCTGTGCGTGTGCCTCTCTTTAAAGGGTCTACAGAAGCCCTGTCTGGAGGAGATCAAGCATGCCAGAAACGCCATCTTTAGTCCCTCCATGTTCGGCTCCTCCCTGGAGGAGGTGATGGCGCTCCAGAAGGAGCGGTATCCAGACCACCAGCTGCCCTGGGTGCAGACTCGGCTCTCTGAAGAGGTTCTGGGTCTCAATGGAGACCAGACAGAAGGCATTTTCAGGTGAGTGAGAGAAGGGAGCAGCAGGGACTGGGCAGAGAATTGAGAGGCCAGCTGCTTTTTAATTGGAAATCAGAAGTCTGTGTTCACACTTGGAAAGCAATGACATGAAGCAAGAAGTGTTGTCTGAGATGCCATTTAAACTGTTGAAGTCATATCAACATGAGTGTGAGCGATGCTCACCCTTGACTCTAAACTAGTAAACCCAGGATTAAATCTGTCATCAGTTTCCTCAGTAATAGAATTCTGCTGGCTGTTTCATATTATCTTGCAAATACATGCAAGATGTGAAGTCTAATTTCTATTTGATCACTTACTAAATGTAAAGTGTGTAAATGATTTTATCCATGTAACTGACAGGAATAAAAGAAAAAAATATAAAAAACAATACAGAGAGGAAACACAAGAAACGTGATGTGGCTTTAGTCTCCTTTACTACAGCAAAGATCAGTCCTCTCAGCTCATTGCTGTAAAAAGTTGGTACATACGTCATTTTGTGTCTGAACTCTGGGATTATAAACCTGCAGGTTTTTCTGACCACTTGGGGGCAGCAGAATGTTGTGAACACAACATTGACAGATCAGTACCTGTGCTGCCTCATTCGCAGTTGTTGTGTAGTTCTCCTCAGGTACACGTCTACTTTTTGTTTCATAGTGATGTGTTTGGTATTTTCCTGTCACAAATGAATGTGCTTACGCTGAGAGGGGAGAAGAGGAGCAGCTGAGGCTGGGAGTATGCTGCAGTGCAGTACCATTCTGGTGCTGGTGTTGACCTGAAATAGCGATAACGATAACACCTTTTGTTCAGCCTTGGGGAAAACTAGCAGGTTACAGTTGACAGAAGCCACTCAGCTCATTCACTGTTCAGCTGTTAGCAGGATTTACGGTTTATACACAGCCAAATGGAGTCCAGGCCATAAAGATCTACAGAGAAGATGGGAATGAGACTGGAAAGACAAGATGGTGAAGTGTAACAATTCTGTGACCTTTGACCCTCAGGGTACCAGGGGACATAGATGAAGTCAATGCCCTCAAACTACAAGTGGATCAGTGGAAAATCCCGACAGGGCTGGAAGACCCGCACATTCCAGGTAAACACGCACACAGTTGGAGAGCGCTGCTACCACACTGAGATTGCTCCTGGGCTCCTAAAGACCTGGGTCTGCTTCTACACTGCTCTCATGTAAAGCAGAATAGGGGAGATTTATTCATGGCTCCCACACTGTAGCCTAAACAAGGTGATGCACATGTGGTAATAGCAGAGCAAATGTTCAAATGATTTCATGTAATTCCTAAACAGGCTTTAAGTGTGCTGTCACTGACCCTGTGTGTCCTCCTGTGTGCCCCCAGCATCTCTGCTGAAGCTCTGGTACAGGGAGCTGGAGGAGCCACTGATCCCTCACGAGTTTTATGAGGAGTGTATCAATCAGTACGACAACCCAGAGGCAGCTGTCAACGTGGTGCTGGGGCTGCCACACATCAACAAACTGGTGCTCTGCTACCTCATCCGCTTCCTGCAGGTAAAACAGACTTTACCACAACCTACGCTAAATCCTAAAGCAAGTTGGATCTTTAACAGTCACAACGTCTTCAGTTTACATTTACAATATTACACCATGACTTTGGACATTTGATATTTTAAATTAATAAAATGATAACACTGGAGCTGATGTAGGGCAAGCAAGCATCATAGACCAGGGTAGAGCCAAATGATTAATTGTTTGCAAATTGAAATCACAATTTAGCAGGATGCGATTTTCACATCGCAAAAGCTGCGATTTAAACTGCCATTGAAATGTGGTTTTACAGGCTGCAGCTTTGAAAAAATTCAAGCTGTGTCCCTGCAGGCTTGAGGCACACACTCTGAGACAACACTGACATTAGTGCCAACAGAAACATAAGGCTACTTGGGCCTCTGGACCAACAGTACTTTGGTTTTAGAGCTCAGGTTGTGCAGCAAGAACATGCTGAGCCTGCGTGGCTACGGTAGCGACAATGTGAGACAACACGTCAGATTTCTTCCAGCATTAAGAAAAACACAACACAGTCGCCCATATTGGATTAATATGGGATGCAATTTGTTATTTTAAATGGTTACATCATAAATTAGATGGTTACATTACATAATAATTTCATGAATAATTAATAATCAGCATTTTATATAATAATTACATTACATAATGACATCATTTACATCATAAATGATGTTCATATAGTGAAAACATGATGATACTAAGTAAAACTAAACCAGCTTAGAAAAGCTGTGAGATCACAGGGATAAAGATAGACTCCGTCTTCTATGTGCATGTGGAGCAGCACAAGTTTGAGTGCTGTATCAGAATGATACTCTCATTTACAATAAAGCTGGTTTTCAGTGAATAAAACAGAAATGGGGGGACTGCATATTACAGTTTGTTGCAATTGTTAAGGAACAAAAAGTGGTACTTGTGGCACAGTTATTGAAACCACTACCTCATGTATCCACTCTATTGACCTGGTATGCTCAACTATAAGCACATTCTCTGCTTTACACTCATTTAACAATTTGAAAACCCACTTTTTGCAAAACAATAAACACAGTTCTCTACATTAGACACAACATTCCCTGTGTTTCTTTTGGAAGAGGCTGCCATTCAAATGCCACTACCATTTAGCAATTGCCCAACCCAGTCCTCACATGTAGACACAGTTATGACTAATGTGTTCACCTGTGCTGGCTCATGGTAGAAGCCTTGGTTTGAACAACAGTGGAAGTGAATGTTGCAGAGGGAGGAAGAAGATGAGGATGTGGAAGAGGACGAGGAAGAGCTACCATTGCACATTAGATTTGGTCTTTTAGAGAGGCTGAGCAGAGAGTCCAGTCTAATCTGAGCCGTTACACTGTAGCACGTATCATCCGGACATCTCGAAATCAGAATAGGTAAGTATGCACCTTGATACTGAACTCACAGAACTGCACCCTGTATATTATACTGTAATATAATACCATAGTACAGTTACGTAACTTAAAGTAGCATTTCATTTCTTACTGAAGAACTATTTACATCATGTTTTTGCAGAACTACCTGACGACCCCATCGTAGATATGGTCAAACAATAGCATAGCTCTGCAGCAGCACATCGTTAATGACAAGATAACTTTCAGCAGCAGCATCTGCACTGGGCTGTCTCCTGAAGAGGCATCATCTAGGCATGAAGCAGCTGTATGGGGTCCCATTAGAGCACAACTCTGCAACAGTGAAACACCTGTGAAACACCACGAGTTTCTGTACACTGATGAAGCTGGCTTTAACTTTGCCAAAACAAGGCACAGAGGAGGGAACATCACAGGACACCGTGCCATCATCACTGTCTCTGGTGGTGGCAGCATCACTATGTGTGCAGCCATTGGCCAGACTGGTGTCATTCATCATCATGCTACTCCTGGTCCCTATAACACTGCCCACATCATCACCTCACTGTCACCATCAACCAACACTGCCCACCATCGTCATGGGAACATCATAGGACATTGTGCCATCACAACTCTTTTCAGTATGGCACTGGAACCCCACCAACACAAACTCCTTCTCCAGGTGATGGAGGAGAATGTGGTGATATTGATGCCAGAGCATGCCAGGACTGAATACGTCATTCCACTTCCTCCGCTGCCTGGCCAGATTAAACAGTTCTTGTCGATGAAGAGCTGTGGCCAGACCCACATGCTGTAGGAGACAGGATGCAGCTTTTCTATATGTAGAATGTGTGTATATATATTGTGTGCTACTGTTAAAATACAGAAAAAATACCATAAATTGCTATTGAAAACTTTCCTTGTATTTGTTTTATAGTGTGTATACAGAATTTTCATAGACAGCCTATTGAATTTGTGAAAATGCATGTATGTGTGAGTGCTATAATAAACTTTTACAGCACAGTGAAAATACAAAAGACGGAGTGTTTAGTAATATTTTCCATTTATCACACAAGTGTGTAGTTGTTGTATAGAAACGGGTATTCATTTGATATTTCTGTGTAGAGTTTTAATGCCAAAATACTATTTTTCCAAGTGTTAAAATAGTTGTGCAAGAGGTGTTTGCTATTTCAAGAGATGTACAGCGGGTAAAATAAGTATTGAACACGTCAGCATTTTTCTCAGTAAATATATTCCTAAAGGTGCTGCTGACGTGAAATTTTCACCAGATGTTGGTAACAACCCAAGTAATTCATACATACAAAGAAAACAAAACAAATAAGTTCAGAAATTAAGTTTCATAAAATAGAATGGCACAGGGAAAAAGTATTGAACATGCTTATTGAAATTTATTTAATAGTTCGTAGTCGTAGTCGGGATCATTGTCTTGCTGAAATGTCCACCCTAATTTCATCTTCATCATCCTGGTAGATGTCTGCAGATTTTTTTTTTCCATTTGTCCATTCACCCTTCCTTCAATTATATGAATCTTTCCAGTGCTGTATGTTAAAAAACAGCCCCACACCATGATGATGTGTTTCTCAAATAAAAATCACAATTCAATTATTTTCCCCAAATCGTTCAGCCCTAGACCAGCGTGAACTATTAGACCCATTAAACAGACACATTCCTAAACATACCTGTCTTCATGTATTAATACAGTTTACTAAAATATTTTAACATCAATTACCACTGAGACACTCAGTATTGGTATAAGTAAACAGTTTTGCTGGAGACAGTAAATAGGTTCATTATAGGGATTACGTCTTCATTTGGAATAAAGTCTGGGCAGACACACTGTCAACTGATCTACCAAATCATAAATACTCTATAAAAACCGATCTGGGACTTGTCCTGAAAACATGAATATTGTGTGTTTATAAAGAAATATTGCTGTCGACTATCAATATAATTTTTCAGTGCTGTGAGCAGCACAAACTAAACTCTAGTGATGGGTAGATGAGGCGTCATGAAGCGTTTTGACACATTGCCAAACTGTATTGATACTGTGTCGATACTGTGTCACTGAATACTGACACCTGCTGGACCTTAAAAATCCCTACAGGCAACCTAGTTGACAGACTCAACTGACACTGATTTGATGACCTAGTATATACAATAATATAATTTGTCATTGTATTTTATATTGTATTATTTCATATCTTCATTTAAATTTAAAATTTCCTTGATATTTTTAGATACAGTCAGTAAATAATGTGAACATGTATAATAACGTGAAAATCTAAATGAACGTGTTGTGAATGAGGATGCTTGTGGACTGGGCTTTTTTTTTTATTTTTTTACGAATTTTTATTCAAAAAAATAAGTTTTTCCAACGTTTTGAAATTGAGTCTGTTACGCTTTTTTGATACAACTTCTCCAGCTGTAGAAAACACCCGCTCACACGCACAGATGAGGCTGGAGTGCAGAGAAATTGTAAGGCAAGTCGGAAGAGGTTTGGATAGATTGCCTTTTGGTTGTCCCAGTATCTCATAGGATCCTGGGACCTGGCAATACCTTATTTTCCGATATGAGATCAAAATGGTCCCACACAGCGGAAACCTTTCTTTTGGCTTGAGGCTGCTCCATAATTCTTGATGAATGTGACGATGAACCGCAATAGATCAGACAATCGTTTTGGCAGATGTATCCCGTTGACATATGCGCTTCCTTATAAACACAGTTTGGCGCGGCAGTGTCAGTTCGAAACAGTTCCTGTATCGGTCACGTGACTTTCTTAAAGCGATACGCGCACCGACACGGGGTTTTGCTCTACGAGCTCGACGCATGTGGCGACGCATCGGTGTTGCCGGACCCATCACTACTAAACTCCGTCCAGCTGCTTTGTTTTGAGGTGGATACTAGCACATATAGTATCCGTTTTTGTTTGCTTTCTAAGATCTGAAACGTCTCTTTAAGGACAGTCTGTAGTTGTTGCTGAATAAGGACAGTAGCATTATCTCACACCTTCAAGTGTTCTTAAAGAGACTGCTGCATATTATCCACAGATTAAACAAAACCACTCTTGGACTTTTTCGCTACCTGAATACTGTGCCAGACTTAATAAAGATCTAAGGTTCAATTAAAAATGGTAAAAAAAAACAAAAAAAACAGTATCTCATACACTGATCAGCCATAACATTATGACCACATGCCTAATACTGTTTACATAGGAGTCAATGTGGCAGTCGGTTGGTACTCGTGTCACTCTGCAGCTCACTGTGCATCTTCTGTGAATCCATTTGCTTCCACAGTTGTACTGTCAGGAAGAGCACAGATGTGTCTACAATTCATTGAAAAACGTCTGTATAAGGAGTGAAAACTGAATTTAAACAAATTCAACAGCTTCACCACTCCAGGTGTGATATCACCACTACAGCTCCTGACTCTCTTCAACCTTTTTAACAAAGATTCAAATGAATTTTAATCTTTTGAAAAGTACAAATGGAAGGTGAAAGTTTAGTCTACAGTACGTCGACCTCATCATCAGTGAGCCGTGGGCATCCATGACCTTGTCTCCAGTTCACCGTTTGTCCTTCCTTAGACACTGTTGGTAGGTACCAACCACTGCAGACCAAGAACACCCACCAAGACCTGCAGTGTGGGAGATGCTCTGACCCAGTCATCTCACCATCACAGTTTGGCCCTTGTCAAAGTCACTCACATCCTTACACTTTTTCCTGCTTCCAACACATCAACTTTGAGAACCGAATGTTCACTTGCTGCCTAATAAACCCCACACACTGACACTGTAACAGACGGTCAGTGTTATTCACTTCACCTGCCGGTGGTCATAATGTTGTTGCTGATTGGTGTATATTACCCAACCAAGCTTTAGAAAGGCGAGACCATGTCTTAAATCTGACTTAAACTATATGTTTTGTGCAGGTATTTGCCCAGCCTGCCAATGTGGCAATCACCAAGATGGATGTGAACAACCTGGCCATGGTCATGGCTCCCAACTGTCTGCGTTGCCAGTCTGATGATCCCAGGGTGATCTTTGAGAACACCCGCAAGGAGATGTCCTTCATCCGGGTGCTCATCCAGCGGCTGGACACCAGCTTCATGGATGGAATCCTATAGCCCCCCCCAACCACACACACCTTCCATACTTTAGCCCTAGCCCTCCCTGTGCTCCCTTTAACCCTCTCCATGACAGGCCTCTACACAGTTCCCCAGCACAGGAACATCGTACATACACACTGTTGCTGCTGGGTAAATATCATGCATCTCCAACATGTTTACTTTTCTGGAACTAACAAAATCTGCCTTGATTTGAGTTTGTTCACTGTAGAGTTGTACCTGCTGTTTTTTCTTATTTCTGTACATTTAATCCTTTAACTGACATTTATCTGAGAACAACACAAGTACTGGAGTTACAAGCTTTCGTAAGACAACAGTACTGTGTGTGCCTTCACATACATGAATTCAGTATACACATATGGTATGAAGGAATTGGCAGGGATCCCATCATTTCACTAGATTTACTTTTGTTTTACTTGTGGTTCAGGACCCTAAAGGTTCATTCTAAATTTAACTTATTTTATGTGAACTGATTTTTATTTTTGTTTGCTCCTGCTTAAAGGCACATACATTTTCATATTCAAATTGTCACACATCTTATAGTATGCATGTCAGTACATGCACACACTTAAATATAACTTTCCCCATGAGTCTACCTTCTGCAGTGTACAGTACCATCCAGAATGATCACTTATAGTAGATGAAAAACATATATTACACACATTTTGTCACAGGTGTTAAAGTCTTTCTTACTGGCTTAGCAATGTATCCCTACGGTCTGGCACTAGATTTTCAGGAGATATAAAGCCTAACTGCACCATTCCATCACCACTTTGTTATATCTGACTGACCCTGCTAGATGTACGCCTCAGACGCCAAACTGAATGGTGAAGCTGTGTGCGCCGCTGGTTTCACTGGCCTTCAAAATACTCTACACTACCACAAGTCAGAGGCTCTTTACTCCTCCATTTGTGATCCTGCGTCAAACTTGTGCTGTCTGATGGGGCAGAAACCATAAAACCAAACATTCTGGTAGTCACATTGCCTGCCAGCACCCTGACTCTGAACAAGCGTAGCTGTAAAGGAAGAGAGTGATAGGTGATAGCTCTGTTGGCAACTTAGGCATAAAGTGAGGAGAACATGAACACTAAATTACCTCTAGCTGTGTTTTGATTTCAAGGCTCCAACACTTCCATGGTGCTGGGTTTGTAGACACATTAGCACAGACTGAATTGTTAATACATTCTAAACATTTTAACAGTGAACATGACATACAGAATACATTTTATAATGAAACTGGGTTGTCAGTGTGACTGATGGTGTAAGGACCACTGGGCTACAGGGCTCGAAAAGTCTTAAAAAGCCTTAGGAAGTATAACTAGTTTAAATTTTAATTACAACACCTTACTAAAATGTAAAATAAAAGCTACAAATATTTTCTCTCACCTGCTGAGCAGTAATGTTACTAAAAAAAATGTGTCTGCTTGCAGGCTGGTGGGAAAAACTACACACAAACTAAAATGTCGATGGCTGTTGTATACTGTCACTTCTGCTATCAACAGTATGGCCTTAGATTTACCTTGTCTTAAAGAGCCCATGGCTGCTCAGTTTGCTCATTTCCAGCCATTTAATGCTTAATCTTGGGTTCCTCTAGATCAGCTTGGTACCTCTCATGACTCCATATAGCCTGTAATTGTTTCAGAACCATAAAACCAGAGAGCCTCTTCCTAAAAATGATGATAGTTCGTGAATGTGCACAACTCCTGTTGCCAGTGGTGTGTTTAAAGTGGACAGCACAACAAACCACAACAGCATTAATTAATATGAATTTTTCCTCCATAGATGGGTAAACAACAGTTTATGTACCAATGAAAAGAGATGTGTAACACTCTAAACAAAGCGAGTAACTGAGAAACCCCATATTTTAACTGGCATAATGCAGACATAGTAACTTCTCCAGCCTTACAACAATTCTCTCTAACATTACAGAAACAAGGCATTAACAGACGGTTAACGTGTTTTTTAAACTTACCGTTAAGTCCCACCACGTAGTGGAAACATCACTCCCTTTCAAGTAGCCCCAAGGTCAGTAAACCCAACTGGTGGTCACTGTGTTTTTCCCCACACGACCACATACAGTCCCAAAGTAGTTACACTAATTTCAACAGGTAGCGTAGCACCAACAATAACGTCATGGGTCGTTAATCTGCTGATTAACCAGCAACACATCACATTCTGCAGCCACACTGGCCTCAAGCAGTCAAAACAAAAAAAGTACTGTGCTCCGGGGGAATCCAGTGTTGATGAACTGATCATTCACCACCGAGGGGGGCTTCACTGGCCGGCTGCTTGTAGGTTAGACCTGGTCAGGTAAAACAGTGAGTCCCTGTACAGGAACATTCCCGGACATGCAGTAACCTCAGGCCCTGTATTTTTCTCTGCATCCTCTGGTCACAGTGCAGCAGGAGGAGGGAAAATGTATCTACAAAACCAGGTGCAGTTGAAACATTCTGCTTTTAAAATGACACTGATGGATGTCAGGCAAGCTCACATGAATGTGCAAGATTATGACTATTCAAGGAAATCCTTAAACTATGACGTAATACTTTATTTTGTTAGAAAAAAAGTCTCATGAGTGAGAGTCTACGAGACATGTATAAACCGAGTTGGTTCTGCACAGAAGTACTAGATCATATGTTCACCTTATTGTTTGTGCTTTAGGTCATGTATAAGATGAGATTTCACTGCTGTAACATTGTAGGTAAATCAGAAGACAAGGAAAAGCACCATGGGCTCTTTAAATGTAACTTGGTGAGCCCTGTAGAAGGCAGTTCTGTAAACGTTGTATGCACACTAACACTCCACATTAACACACTAATGAGAGTGCATGTACTCTGTAGTACTCTCCACAGTATTAACACATGCGACAGAATGGGGACTCTGGACACAGATATACACTATGCTGTATGTAGGCAAATGCTAACAGTTTAACACACACCACACTGACTATCAGCAGTCTAAGTGCTAAAGTGTAATGTTGAGAGCCAGGTGCTCAAACTTTATGATATTCTCTGTTGTGTTATCATGCACATTGCTAAAACTCCCAAACATTGCCACATTAAAGTCTATTATTACTGTGTATGAGCAGCTGAGTGCGAAAAACATATTAGTCTCCCACTAATTTTGAGTCAATACCTCCCATGAAGCAAAATGAACAGAAGCATCATCAACGTTGGAAGTTGCATCTACATAAAATCCATTATTAACACCAATGTAATCAATACAGTTAATTAAAAAGGAACTGGCCATACACTGCTTGTTTGCAGTTGGTTTTACTTGCTAACAGACTTGTGCAAGACTTGCGACCACAATGGCAAGCAGTGGGGTTAACCATGTTGGAATAATGTCTGAACGCTTCTAAGTCATAATGATGGGAGGTTTACCCCCGTCCTTCCCATTTGGCCATTATGGAATAAATCCAGCATTAATTAGCACTGAACAGCTGTCATGGTCACAAGTGATAATAAGGTAATGGCAGATGCTAAAGCACAGTGCAACAGTCACACAAAGAGGAGAATCATGAAGTCAAACTGACTCAATGATATCCACTACACAAAAAACCCATTTAAAGCATAAGGCCAGTAATTGTTTCTATATTAATAGTATTTTCAGTGATCTCCATACAGAGAGTAAAAGCAACAATGAACTGCCTCTACTCACGGTTAAAGGCTGTCAGTGTATCAGTCCTGGATCAGCTTGTTCTTCTGTGTGATGGACCTCTGCTGTTGTTCAAAAGCTATTAAAAACACATCAGTGAAACATGCTGCTGCACTGGGCAACACGTTTCTTCATTAGCAAATCCCAGACATGTGTGTGATGAGCTAAAGGAATGGAAGCAAAGCTGAGAACTTGCATAAGTTCTTCCTCATGCACAGCTGACTCGTGCTAACTTCGGGAAATTATGGATGAATCAGCTGATCCAGGACTGTCAGCTGACAGACATTAATCATGAATAGAGGCACCCCATTGTCAGTTTTAGTCTCCATCCATGACCGTCCTTATCCTTTGGTTAATATTAGTTAATGTTAGCCACCACAAGCTACTCCACATAGCAGACCAAGCACACCTGAGTCTATTAAACTGAGCAAAGAGAATTAATTTGTAAGACGGGAGAAATGTTATTTGTTATTGCAAAGTCTGGCTTTATGCACACACTAAGATTAGTGGTAGTGCAATCATAGTATACTGACTGAGTGTTAAATACTCTACAGCACAGTAATTGCTCTAATTATTTAACATGCAGCACTGGAGCCAGTAACCTATGGTCCAGATGGTTTTTGGTGTCCATGTTCTAATTACACAGGGGTGTACAGGCATGGCCAAAGAAACCCTACACTTATAGTATTAAGGTTTTAATTACTCTTCACTGGATAGACCTATGTTACCAGAGGAAATGGCCCAGCTACCTTGGCTCCATGACAGATCACCGCCTGACCCTGGTTGCAACATGTAAACTGATCTCACAACCAGCTTTTTTCCTTGAGCACTACTTAATCTTGTAGAAATCTGGTCATGTTTGTCTACTCTGCCACAGGCCTTGGTGCTGTTCAGTAATTCTGGTTGTTGACCATAGCCCTCCTGAACAGAAGGAACAATAGCAGCACTGCCAATGAGTGATTAAACACACCACAGCATGCACGTACTTTCTGGGACAAATTTGAGAAGTGCCATCCTCCCACTGCATCTGGTCCTAAAGAACAACAGTCCACCACCATCACCGCCTTTCTACTCACCAATGATTTGTGAATGTGTCTACCTGTTTGTGTGCTTGTCTTCCTGTCATTGTTTACAAAATGTACCAGTCTTTTGCATACATATGGTCTCTGTCTATGAGCAAGTGCTGTCATTTATTGAATCCATTTGAATTTTTTTTGCTGTATTTAACAGAATTTCTTTTTAACACATTTGTTTTATATTATTTAATTTATTCATATTTATTTAAATAGATTTTCCTTAATGCCTTCAAAATATTGTATTATATGGTCCAGTGTGTGTATTTCTGTATGGGTACGGGTGTATGGATGTGTGGCTGATTGTATAGTTTTATATGTGTTTATGTACGGCCGTGTGAATCGTGCTGTACCAGTTTGATTCATTTGGGTTTATTGGTGACATGTGAAAATGATGATGGTGAATGATTCATGGGGACACACGCTGTCTGAGAAAAACACAGACTTCCATCTTGAGGGTCCAGATGACACCGAATCTCACAGTTAATCTGCTAGATGAACTTTTTGCATCACTATGTTTGTGAATTGCAGCTCACTGACATACACACTCACATAGATAACATAAACACTGACACTGTACAGGCTGTAAATCAGTATACAGAACAACAAGAGAGGAAGAAGCAGCATATGTAACAGGGGAAATTGCTGTGGAATCTAATGTATCAGGGTGGACATTGTTTAATTTTTTTAGTGTACATTTTTCTCACGTTGATTGAAACAATTTGCACCGTCACTGGCTACAGACCAGTTTCCCACTATCAGCCCTTCAAACAGTGCTCTGATGTCTGTATGTCTGATTCATACTCCAAAAAGAAGTGATTTGTCTGGAGGAAAAGATTCGCTTTTTTTAAATGTCTGGGCAGAAATTTGCAGAGGAAGATACCTACTCATATTATTGAGATTATGGCTTGTAGAAGTCAGCTATCCATCCGTCTATAGAAACTGCATCACCCTCATCACTGAACTGTGGTGCCGACAAAGAGCAAAGAGAGAGAACGTCCTCTCCAGTGAACTCTACATTATGTCCAAGTGAGGTCAAGCAGCTCTCTACTCAAACTAACTGCTGAATGCATGAAAACATGAAGTTACAGGCCTACTGGTCACCAGAAAAGAGTTGTGACTGTTTCAAAGGTGATGGAAAAAAAACCCCAGCTACAACCCATTAATGTCAGAAGAAATGTTTGGGGGGAGTAGTTTCAGGTACTGTTCAACGGCCAGACCACTTTGTCTAAAGCATACTGACACCTTTATTCAGTAAGTTCAGTTTGTGTCTGATCAGGCAGTAAAGATGTGGCAGGTATGGAACGTTTTGGGCCCGGCCTATCAGGAAGCAGAGGAGACTGCTAACAGCGTTGTCAAAACGGATACAAGTACAGTACTGTGCAAAAGACTTAGGCCACGATTAGTTTAGCTGTTTTAGCAAGGTTTATAATTCATATTTTTTCTGTCTCTTTATTAAGATAAAACCAGAAAATACAGGAAATATATACTCAATAATAATAATAAAAATTCAGAACACAATGGTTTCTACAGTCCAAAGTCAGTATTTAGTGTGATCTCCCTTTGCACTTAGCACTTAGTATAGGCCATCAGTTGGGACTGAACCAGCTGATATTAATTTCCACTGACAAGAGGCAGGATTGCTTTCTAATTACTGATAGATTTCAGCTGGTGTCTTGGCTTTCCAAGCCTGTTTGCACCTCCCTTTCTTCATGTGTTCAGTAGCTTTTCCCTGTGTCCATTTTATTGCACATAACTTAATTTCTGAACTTATTTGTTTTCTTTGTATGTATGGATTACACGGGTTGTTACTGACATCTGGTGAAATTTTCATGTGAACTGCAAGTTTAGAAATATATTTACTGAGAAAAATGGTGATGTGTTCAATACCTATTTTACCTGCTTGCTAAAACAACAACTCTAATGGTGGCCTAAGACTTTTGCACATACTATACATTACCCCATTAAATAACTCGAAATGGTCTCATATACAGGTTGTACCTTGTTTCACACAGGAATAAACAGAAGCCAGAAAATGGCTTTAGCAGCAGTGCCAACTAAACAAAACCCCAACTGGTGACAATCTTACTAAAGCAACAATGTGTAAATTAAACTGTCAGTAAACAAGTTCTCCAGTTTGCAGTTTGAGAAGCGGAACATGATATCCTGTTGCTGCCATCTGTAATCGCCAACAGGTTGTAATGAGTTACCATGGCAGTTTTAATCTTAAAATCTTTACATATGATTATCAGAGTATTTTAGGCAGGCAGGTGAGACAATATGTTCCAAAAGCCAGCTGTTTCTCACAATTAAAATCACTCGAAAAAAAATCAGAAGAAACCTTTTCCCTCATTTGACAACTGACTTCTTTATGGAGGCATGCCCGTAGCCAAATGTTTTAAGTTTTATTTCTTGTAAACCCCTTAGTAAATGGGAAGCCTCAGCGATAGCCAGGTTAGGCTGAAATGTTGTGGCAGTGTGTATGACTGTGTGTTTGTGAGAGTATCTTTGTTTTGTGTAACAGACGGTTGTAGATAGACCAAGTGAATCAATCAATTAGCATGCAGACATACGGTGTTCACTCTCTTTGACTTGAATTTACTAAAACATAGGAATATACAAGGGAAACAAACTGGATTTACAAAAAAGAAGCGTTACAGTATTTAGCTTTAAAAAATCCACTAAAAAATATCAAGCTCTTTTTAATGTTTTTATGATTGATTTTTTTCTACTTTGTTCCTAATAATGATGAATTGCTAGTTGGTGTTGATGCTGTTGGTCTAATGTGGAGGATGACAAGGAACAGAAGGTGTAGCTGCTGTGAAACTGCTCTTCACCTCTTCATTGAGCCTGCAGGTTTTTCAGTTATATTGTAATGTCCACTGTCACATACTGTCTGAGAGACGATTCTGGAAGTGTAACAGATTGGTTAAATAAATGATTCAAATGTCAAACTAAGACGGGATGCTCTTTTATTTTCGGATGGTGCACAATGGCACTGGAGAACAAGCTAAATGTCACATGTATAGAACTAATCGTGTGTCAGAACTGAAGAGGAAAAATCAAAGTTATTTGTTTTACAACAGTAATCTTAGTAGAAAATGTATAATTACAATAGAAATGTGAATAAATGGCTATGAGAAGTTGTACGGCCACTTGCAGGGCTTGGTCCACTTCTCTGGTCCATCTGTAAGCTCAGTATACTCGCATACGTCCATGTTCCACTGCAGATTGTGATCCAGATGGAATAGAGACTCATATTTGGACACAGTGAATAGATGAGTGTTTAGAACAATACTGCACTGGATAGCCAGTAGAGAAGTGACTCATGCTGCAGGTGTGGTTGGATTGGTTTTTGACATTTTGAGGGTTTTCTTAAACAGTAAAAACTTGTAACTGGAATCGACAGTACATAACTATCTGAACTGAACCTAAACAGAGAACAGAACAGTGCAGACTTTACATGAAGGAACTTTAAAGCCAGCTTTCAATGTCAGATTCTCGGAACAAATGTTTCTTCAGCTTTCTTCACATATTGCTGATGTGGTCGACCATTGTGTCGGTGGATTTCCATCCCTCAACCAGTAGAACACAGAATGGACGGAGGCTCCCTAGTGCAGTGTTCCACATGTCAAGGTCTCGATCACCTGGGTTCCTCCTGAGGTCGAGGGTCAGTCGATGTGGGGGACGATGTGTCCTCAACCTCTTGGCAAACTCCAGCAGATCAGCAGGCTGAATAAAGTTGGAGCTGGTCAGGACAAAAGACAGCACATGGAGATCATCATGTTATATATAACAAATAAAGCATTAGAACACCAGTGGTGAAAGTAAAAGCTCTGCATTTAAAATGTTTTGAAGCATGTTGGCACAACTGCTTGGGTGAGGGACAGGTTAAAAATGTCATCGCTACATAACATCACTACAGGTGCTGAATGTTTCTCTTCATAGCGACCAATGTACAGTTTTTCTCATTTTCAACCATTTTAACAAGGGTTCAACGTAAATGAAATCTTTTGAAAAGGATAAATGGAGTTTGAATGTTTAATATACAGTACAACATCATGCCCACTGTACAAGTCAGGAGGTTCCTCAACCAGAAGCCCTGGATAAACAGTCAGGTACGCCACATGAGGCAATGAGATGGAGTATAAAGCTGCGAAGTACAAACTGAGGAAAGCCATCACAGCGGCCAAGAGGCAGTACAGAGAGAAGCTGAATGGCTTCTATTTTACTGCTGACTCCGGAAGGATGTGGCAAGGCCTGCAGCACATCACAGACTACAGGACCACCACCACCATCAGCAGCTCCACAGACAGCCTGCTGGATGACCTCAACACCCTCTACACCCGCTTTGAGACCTCCAGCTACAGCACAGAGAAGGCACACACACACACACCTGCATCGTCAAGAGCATCCTGACCAGCTGCATCACTGTCTGGTTTGGCAGCACTACTGCTATGGACCACAAGCGCCTGCAGAGAGTGGTAAAGACTGTGGAGAAGATCACCAGGACTCCACTGCCCTCGAGTATTTACCACCACAGCGTGCGTAGGAAAGCTGCCCCTATCCTCAAGGACCCCACCCACCCCCGGCATGGACTGTTCACCTCCCTACCCTCAGGCTGGAGGTTCAGAAGTGTGAAATGCAGGACCACTAGACTGAAAAACTCTCTTTCCAGCTGTCATCAGACTCCTAAACAGCTGACAGGAGTTCACAATCAGGAGTTACTTCATGTAATTCCACCTGTACTGTTTACATGCATAGTTGCTGACTGTTGCACATACAGCTCCGATGTAGCATACATTGTCTTATTGTGTTCTTATTATATTTCTTTTCACTCACTGTTTAAAGTGCCTCTAGAGTTTGTGCTACTATTTATCCACGTTATATTTCACTTGTGCTGTTTGGCTTTCAGTGTGGACGGCAAAGTAAGAATTTCATTGTACAGGGAAACACATTTCCTTACTATGAATATGACAAACACTTTGAACCTTTGAACCTTGAACCAGTTGATCAACCTCATCATCAGTGAGCCTTTTGTGTCCATGATCCTGTCACCGGTTCACTGTTTGTCCTTCCTTAAACACTGTTGGTAGGTACTAACTGCTGCAGACCGGGAACACCCAACCACTCCTGCAGTCTGGGAGACACACTGACCCAGTCTCTCCACAGGAGCTGTATGGGATTTAGATCCTGACTCATTGTTGGCCACTTCACAACTCCAGGTCATTGTCTGAAACCATTTCTGGTGATTTTTGAAGTCTGCTTTGGGTCATGGGTCCTGCTGTAAGACCCATGACCTCTGACAGAGACCCAACTTTCTGACACTGGGTCCTACATTGTGCCCCAGAATTCACTGGTAGTCTTCAGGTTTCATAATGGCCATATCTCTGTGTCAGCAGTGGGTCCCCTGGGTCTCCTACCATAGCGTCCCTTAACGTTCAGATGACGACGGATAGTGTGAGCTGACACTGTTGCACCCTGTGTTGTCTGCAGGTCAGCTTGAATTTGTTTGGGAGTTGATCGAGGTTCTTTATCCACCATTCAAACAATCCTTCATTACAATCTGTCATCTATTGTTCTCTTTCGTCCACGTCCAGGGAGATCAGCTACAGCGCCATGGGCTGTAAACGTCTTGATAGTGTGCACAGTGGACACAGGAACAGCCAGATCTCTGGACATGGACTTGAAGCTTTGAGACTGCCCAGGCTCTTCCACTGTTGTGGGTCTCAGATCCTCAGACAATTCTTTGCCCTTCTTTCTTTTCTCCATGCTCAGTGTGGTCCACACAACACAAAGCCCGAGTCGACATTTCTCCATTTTAACTGGTTACAAGTGTGAATGTTGAAAACTGAAATGCTGTATTTATTGTGGTACATCAGCTAATAACTAAGCTGTTCAATCCACCAGAGAAGTCTGAGGCAGCATCCTGTGTTGTCTGCAGCCTTACCTGATGTTTAGTCGTTTCACTGAGCTCGGTGAGGATCCGGAGAACAGCTCTGCCAGTACATACACGTTCTTGGCTGTTAACACATGCATTAAGATTAGTTGCCACAGCTGAAACACTCCCTTTCTAAACTATTCAGGAATTAGAAACACACAAGTCACATTTCTGCTGAGACTGAGTGTAAAGGAAAAAACTACTTCTTTCATGTCTGACCTAATAGTCCTTAGCAAGCCAAACTACACTGTTCAAACCTGCATTAACAGGCAGTTTGGCAGAAGAAACACGTAACATGAACATACACACAATGCACACAAGTAAAGAGTTTTTCTGCCTGGACACTTACAGTACTTCTTCTCTCCTCACGTGTCCCTCTCTAAGCTCTATCTTCCATTCCTAATCCCTGTTCCCACTGTGGAGGCATTGTGCCCCAGAATTATACATTTGAGTACAAACACCTGATAATTATATGGATTAATATATTCTAGTTAATTTTCAGTGGCATCTATAATCTTATTTGGGGAGCAACAGCGGTGCAGTGGTAGAGAAGTCGTCTCCCAACCAGAAGGTTGAAGGTTCGAGTCTCGGTGCCGGCAGTCCACGTGTCAAAGTGTCCTTGGGCAAGACACTGAACCCCCCCGTTACCCCCGATGGTTAGGCCTATGTAATCACAACAGATACCAGCGGAAAAGTTTGCGACAGAAAATAACTGGGGACTTGGATGGTATAAGCATCAGTGTGTGGAGATTACGCTGCACTCAATACACCAGAGAAAATAAAGTGGTACTAATGTATTCCTAAACTGAATCCTGTTAGAGGAAAGATGTCAAGGATGTTCTTACCTAGCCGATTCTGAGCCAGGCTTAACATGTTAAGGGAAGGCACTGCCTTCAGAGCAGCCACCAACCGCTGCAAACTCTCCTCCTTGTTGCTCCATTGCTCAAGAAGACGGCAATCATTAAACTGCAGCTCTGAGGGAAAGGGAAGAGGCTGAGACTGAAGTAAAACCATGAACTAAATTCTGTTTCAGACCGTCCAACATGAAAAGAATGCTAAATGTGATTATTAACTTAATCTAAGTGCTCCTGGAGATGCATTAAGCAGTTTTTTCATGCACAGTTTTTAGGTCTGAAGAGACACGTGAAATCACACAGGAGAGAAGTCAGTCAGCTGAGCCTGTGGTGAAGCCTTTTACTCTGCTTGCATACTGCTGTCTTTTGCAGCATATGAATTACCATATCATATCAGAAAGCAGAAAAGTGACATTCATTCCAGGATGATTAGTTAAAATATTTCAAAATGCACCTGCAGTGTTTTGCATTATGTGACTTTCCAGTTATATTTTGTCTTTGAGGATTTCTTAAAATATCGCCTAACCTCGTGAACCCACTATCATGTATTGTCTCGTCTTGGGAGCTGAGCGTATCGTCACACCCCTATTAACCGTATTTTTTAACCTTGGGGAGCCAAGTCATACTATGAACAGAAGTGAGTCAGTCCACTTTGCTCTTATGCTCCGCCTGGTTGACCTCAATCATGTTCTTACCTTCCAACTTGCAGTGTCTTAGTAGATTAAGGATCTCAGGGAGGCAGTCGGCCAGCTTCATATCTTCCAGGTTGAGACTCCTTAAGCGGTGATTCGACTCTAAAAGTTGATCATGTTATTACTGACAGCAGTTCAGAGTACATTTGTTTTACACCTACACCAATACATTTGCTAGGCAGAAATGACAACAGTCACCATTACACATTATCAAATATCCTGCTCAGTATGCCTTGATCACAAGAATAAATAAATAAATCTAAGGAATCTGTATTAAGATGGTTTGTTTACATAGGTTATGTATTTATGGTTTGTTTATTTTAAGCAATTTAGTATTTATATATCTTTTTATATGTTATTTTGTTCTCTCAGCCTTATCTGGTTCAGCCTTATGGAAGAACACTGTACATACAAATTGAGAGCCACTGTACCAGTGACAAATTCCTCAGGTGTTCAGCATACCTGGCCAATAAAGCCGATTCTCGTTCTGATAAAGTAATACAGGACACCGATTATTTACAAATCACTGTGTACAGTTTTAGATTTTGCATACCGCCCCAACTTTTTCTGATTTTGGATTGTATTTTGAAAGTGTATCACTAAACTAATCTGAAGCTCTAACAAACATTTTAAAGCATAAAAATGGGAATAACTGTCTGAGGAGTAAAAGCTTGTCAGCACAGTGGCTGCAGAGACACTGGTTAATGTGTAGATTTTCCAATACATAAGTTACTTTGTAAAGTCAGTCATGAGAACAGTGGATACCTCACTCACTCTGCTGCTTCTTGGATTACTTCTGAAATTTTATTAAGTGTATTTTTAACACAGAAAACTACTAATGTTCCAAATATCCTCTTGTTAGATAGGGCAGCACAGTGGTTAGCACCGTTGCCTCCCAGCGAGAAGGTTCCGGGTTCGGGCCCCACCTGGGACCTTTCTGTGTGGAGTTTGCATGTTCTCCCCGTGCTTACTCTGGCTTCCTCCCACAGTCCAAAGACATGCAGCTTAGGTTGACTGGTGTCTCTAAATTGCCCATAGGAGTGCGTGTGTGGTTGTTCGTCTATGTGTTAGCCCTGCGATGGATTGGCGACCTGTCCACGGTGTACCCCGCCTTCGCCCGATTGCTGGCCAGGATTGGCTCCGACCCCGTTCAGGGAATAAGCGGTAGAAAATGAATGAATGAGTCCATGCATGAATACTAGCCCAACGTAATGTTGTAGCAATATATAAATAGCTGCATTTACCTGATGAAAACATCAGGGACAGCTGTATTCCTGAAAGCCAGCACTGCTTATTTCTTCCTGATTTTGGACCAGGCTGCTGCTCAAACATCTGTGGTTGTTTAGTTTAGCTTTATAAGCTAATGTGTGTCTTTACAAGCATTTAAACGTTTGTCGTAACATTTTAATAGTAATATAAACCTGAAAATGAGCATAATTTGACCTTTAATGTGTAGAGTTGAACAAAGTATTGACTTTTGGTTCAAAATAATGTATATATTGTATAAAATGCAGGAATCTTGAGCTTTATTCACTAATGCAATAGATTTTGACATTTTAACACTGGGTCAAAATAAACAGCAGTGTGTGTCTTCATGGTAACTAAGGAACATGTCACCCGGTACAGCAGTGTGGCTCTGATGCATTTAATAGGCTACCCAGCTCGCTCCAATAATGGAGTGCCCTGGTGCTTTGTGTGCACCTGGTAGACAGCCTGGGCACTCAAACTGTGGTCAACCCTTTCACTGACATTACCTGAGAGAGTGTTGAGGAGCTGGCTTTGAGAGGAGCCAGATGGTAACGTCATCCCAGCTATGTGAAGTGAAGTGAGACATGGACACCGTCTCAGCACAGATGTGATGACATGCAGATCTGTTTGGAGCTCAGTTACTTTGACCGTCAGCTTCTCCAGGGCCAGCTCTTCTGAAAGGTTAGAAACCCATAACCTTAGGTTTATTTTTAATAAAATACAATGCTTTAGTATGAATTAGTGCTGAACCATTTTAAACCAAGAGAGTTTAGATTTAATAGGATTTTGGTCTTATTTGGTCTGTAAACTGTGATGGACTGCAGCAACTGGCTCTGTTGAAAACAACTTAAAAGTGTCTTCCTGTCTAGTCCCCTGAAATCAGCTGCAGATGGTCAAACAGGTCTACACCCTGGTTTACTTAAGAAACCTGTGCCCTGAAGCAGGACTGTAGGGGGACTTGACCAAAATGTGATGCTTTCTACCTCCAACTTGTGTACTAAAATACAGGTGTGCTCTGTCTGCTGCTAGAGCTGCATATTTCTCTCATTTAATCTGCAACAGTAAACAGTCCCAGATGTCTTCAGCCAAACTTGCACAAGCCTGTTTCTTAGCTGATCACCCTGTACGGCTCATTATATTTGTTTTATTTACTAGAGTAAAATGGATTAGAGACAACATTAGTTCCTCAAACCTAGTTCCTTCTACAGATCCAGTTGAACATTATGCTGAATCCCAAATACACTCCATCTTAACAAATTGTGAGACTACATATCATGAATCTTCTAAACCCACTACTTGACCCTTTATATGCTAAGCTTTTCAAAGATCTCAGTTTTGGGACCTACAGTACAATGCTGTTAGCTTATCAGATAAAAATTGCACAGTCCTCACCTGCTTTCACAGTGCTGTGGTTAAAGTTCTACTTACATCACAGCGTCAAGGTTTGTGAGAGACAGCTGGTATGATCCATTTGTTAAAATGACAGAAACAGCGACGGTCAGCAGAACCTGAATGATTTCCACACTGAGCTTTGCTAACAAGGCTGTAGGTGTCATTGGCACAATGTGCTGTGTAGTGGCGGGGGGTGGGGTGGGATTCTCAAATATTTGAATGCTAAAATTGAAACCCGACTGCTGACCCAGTGAACGAATATCTGAATATGTGGACCCAGAAAAAAGCACAAGCTTCAAAGTGAGGCTTTATTTGGAAATGCGCCCTCTGCTTTAAACAAGCTTTTAAGTCTCCCTTTTTACAGCATACTCACAATTAGGGCTGTTAACGAATAAACCAAATTCAATTATATAATCAAATAGTAAAAAGAAAAAGACAGTCGACTGTGAAAATTAATATTCAATTGTTTAAAAAAAAGCATCTGCGGCTTCAGGGAGTTCTGTCAGGAAGTGGAACCACGGTACCATAATCATGGAATGTGTAGAACTGCCGATCTTTATAAAAGATGTTTTATGCTAAAATAAATACACATTTACAATTAGTAATGTCTCTCATTGTGTTAGGTTGCCCTCTTATGGACATAATGTGCAAAAATAGATGTTTGAATGGTTCGAATATTCTACGTTTTTAGGACAAATTGTCGAGCGTCATTTTTGGCCAAAAGTGACAGCAGCTAAGACACACAGTCATGTACATATGGGCAAGTCAAAAGTGTTTTAGGGTCAATTTGTCAAAATCCTGAACCAATCCTTTAACGGTAAAGTAGCAAGATATAGCATGGTTTACATTTATTTGTGAAACAGTAACGCAGCTGTAATGAGTAAACAAACAATGGCCCTATCACTTCCTCCCCCATTTGTATAATGCTGGCAGCCACTCTATAAAACTCGAGAAAAAAAAAAGAAATGTACAAGTCCTTCACTGTATTTATGTTTCTATTAAAAAACAAATAATGGCAAGTGTAACATTCCATTTCCATTCCATTTTCCTCCACTTATCCGGAACCGGGTCACGGGGGCAGCAGTCTAATCAAAGATGCCCAGACTTCCCTCTCTCCAGACACTTCCTCCAGCTCCTTTAGGGGAATTCCGAGGCGTTCCCAGGCCAGCCAAGAGACATAGTCCCTCCAGCGTGTCCTGGGTCTTCCCCGGGGACT
>NW_018128130.1:1006891-1014524 GCF_001952655.1 Monopterus albus
CATCCGAAACAGATGCCCAAGCCACCAAGCAAGTGTAACATCAGCTTTTTAAAAACCTCACATCAAAATTAGCCTTAAAAATCCTGTATCAGTCGGACTCTAGTGTGCACCCTTATATTTTTGAAGTTTCCTGGATTCTGGAACCTTCCGGTCTATTCTGAATCAATTAGTAGTTGCATAAAATATTAGAAAGAAAGTCACTTTCGGCTTTTCCTGGTTAGGGGTCGCCACAGCAAATCGTCACACTGACGACTCGCATGTTGACATTTGGCACGTGTTTTACGGCGGATGCCCTTCCTGACGCAACCCTGATTCGAACCCGGGCCGCAGCGGCGAGAGCGCTGCGCCTTAACCACTAGCCTACCAGGGACTTGCATAAAATATTAACAGCTTCAAAATATTTTTTCCTCAAAGCTTTCTTTCTTGCAAAGATTTTTAAAGAAGTATGTTTCATAACGTGATTTAATCTGCTTGACAGCACCTGATATGTCTGACTCACCAGTGCTGAGGTCATGAGATGTGAAGTGCGGTTGACAAATCATACTCCGGACCTCTGTGTGCAGGGATGTCAGTTTGGGGCTCGCATCCAGAATGATCTTTACAAGCTCAGTGTATGGGAGGACGCTAATGCTCAGATCAGTGAGGGAGCTGTGGGAGCATTCAGACAGTTGTTTCAGGGCTCTGACCAGGGATAACACATCTGAGTCCATGAAGGTCACTGCATAGACAAACATAATAGCAACTATTTGATTCAGAAATAGTCCTTAAAGGCAATAATCTGTCAACTGATTCAATAAACTGATTGTAGTATTACTGTTTACAGCTGCCATGTATAGTATTTAAATTCCACTGAATATTGCTGAAGTTCAATGTCAAAATTCAGAGTGCAACACTGCCTTGCCCAGTACCTTCATACATCTCCAGACTGTTTCAATGTGCAGATCATGATTAGATTTCAGCATAAAGAATATGATTCATCCAAGTATATATATATATATATATATATATATACACACACACACACACACACACACACACACACACACACACACAAAGATAAAAGAATGAATAGTCAAACTGTCGCAATGAAGACTGACAGTCAACTAACAAAATCTTTAGTTGGGTACAGACCTATGTCTGTCAATGTCACTGGTAGCATGGAAGCACAGATGCATGGTAGCAAACAAAAAACTCCTGAACCCACCTCCCAAAGTCTTACTGGCACATTAAGTAATATACTTACAATAGCTGTGAAGAGTTAGAGAGCGAAGGCAAAAAAATGTGGGCAGGGCAGAGATCAGCACTTGGAGGGAGTTGGATTTACACTGCCTAATTTCCAGACAATCAATCTGTCCCCATGGACAAGCCCCTGCTGAGGGACCACCACATGGAGTGAAGTTCTGACAGAGAATGTGCAGGTCCATGGTCAAGTTTTCTTTTCCAGATTCCTCCTCCACAGTCACAGAATCCAACTTTGAGCGTTTGCATGGAGAAACTTGATCATCCTGATCTTCCAAAGCCCTGTTCTCAAAACCTGGACTGGCCCTGTCTACACTGGCTGAAGCAGCAGGTGAAATACAACTCGTCATTTTGCTGTGCATGAGGCTCTTCAGCTTGGGATTTACATACTGAGATCCCCTTCCATGTAGGAGCCAAGCCAGCATGATGGGACAAGGCGTATTTACAACGAGTTCTGTAGCCATCCCGTGGTCTAGCAGTCGATGGAGAATATACAATACAGTGTGCATCACCCTCTTTGCCATATCAAGGGAATTTGACACACAGACACGCTTGATACCCATCTCTAAGAGGTTCAGAATAGGCCGCTGCTCAGCAGTTAAACTTTGAAGGGTCTTCTGCATGTTTGCCAGGAGTACAAAATATTTGATACATTTAGCAGCAGCCATCAGGAAGTATGGGGTGTTTAAATTTGCTTTGTTTCTATTGACAAAGCCATTTCTGAAGCCATAGAATATGAGTGTAAAAAGTAGTCTCATAACTTCGCCTTTGACCTCTTCTTCTGTCAGCAAGTTTACTTCCTGAAATGCAACATAGGACAGGTATCACATATGGGTTCTGGATGCTCCTATACATTATATTTTTCATTATTAAAAAAGACATTACGCCTACAGGGTTAGCTCTAGATAATTGCTGCAGGACTCCAACCCATCCAGAGTGAGTTGATATGCCTGAGACATAGCAAACAAAAAAAGACATTAATTAGAAAATGAATTAAGCCTTATGAATATATCCATGAATCTATGGTCCTGTCTCTATGGACAAGGCAAAAACACTAAACACCATCTTTGCATTTCAACAACTATGGTTCTTACCTCTCTGATTTAATCCCGGCTGGAGCTCGTCCAGCTGACATACAGTCAGATGGGGAAGAAGATCCTTGATGAGCGGCGTTGGAAGATCTAAGTTTTAACAGGTAGGTTTTAGTTTATTCCAACAGTAGACAACAAGCCCCTCACCAAATATGAGCACTATGAATAGATCTTATGATACCAGGAGGGTAACAAAAAGTTTCTTTCTAAAGTAAAGTGCACCATAACTGACAATAATCCACATGTAAACAATCCTGGACAAATATACAGTATATGAAGGCAAACCCAAAGCTCTAGGGTCACTGTATTTAGCTTAAGCCAAACTCGTATTTTGACATTTTAGGGGGAAACCTCCAGAATGAACAATATATTTTGGATATTCTTTGTGATGGTCCGTGCACATTTTCGTGTACAATCAACAGTTTGATTTTTTTTTTACACAATAATCATATAATAATTCGAAACTGCTACATTAGTTTTTATTTTGTACATAAGTTCAAGTACTGTTCAACTTAGTACAGTAATAGAATTACTGTAAAGTGACCCGAGACATTCAACAAAAAACAGAAACCTTTCCAAATGACTGAGCGGGTTAGGTGCAGGTTTGTCTCCAACTCAGTTACGTGCTAGTTAGCTTTATGAGTGTAGCAACTAACTCATGTTCGGAGTTCTAGCTAAATCATTTGTTTAATTAACGTCACAACAAAAGCTTAAGTATTAAATATCCCTCACTTACCAAGCACTGCTTGGACGCCCAGAGCACCTAAATGTTTCCTGACAGCTTGGAAACACATCTCCTTCAGACGTATAGCCTCAGAGTTTCTTTGGTCTGTTGAGCAGCCTGATTCACCCATTGTTTAACGACGGTGGCTTTCAGGTCATGTGTAACGGATATCATTTATTAACAGCGATCACTACGATGGTGAACCTGCACCGCTTGGACGACGACTTCTTCTTCCTCCTCCTTCTTCTTTTTCTTCTTCGTCTTCGTTATATTGGCGGTTTGCACAGAAGCTTAAAGCGTATTACCGCCACCTGCTGGACTGGAGTGGGGACCATCCACAGAGCCAAAGAAAGCATATTATTAATCTTAATTTTTCCCACTGAAGGCATCATTCAACCATATTGCTCATTATGACACTGCATAAGAACAGGACACTACTGTCTCAGTCTACAATGTACAGTGACCTGTAGGGTGTTTTATGCACGGTAAAATTTAAACCTGTGACCTATTCTCAAACAAGTTATTACAATTCAATTTAAGTGAAAACAGGGTCCCAACTTTATAGACTACATACTACAATGCTTTTTTGTGACTGTATATGCTTCTTTAGGTAGGGCCCAAGAAGTTACGTAACCCAGGGGCCTCTGTTGTCCTTAATCTGGTCTTGGCTACACCCTACAATGTATCCAACCCATGGTAAAATACAGCAAATAAAAACCACACACAAAAGCTTTTTGCACATTTCTTGTAATTATGAGATAGTAAGTCATAATTATGGTACAAGATCCAGTTTGTTTTAATTTGGTGAATGCAATGTGTTTCCACACTAAGAAGCAGTCAAGAGGTAAATCAGCTCTGACTGTAGCACTGACAACAGTTCCCTTCTGCCTCCACGCAATGTGCGTGTACTGCACCACCAAGCGAAGTACTCTTGAAGATGACTTTGTCACAACAGGCAAATCCACGAGTTAACATGTATATATTTATTATATACACACACACACACACACACACACACACACACACACACACACACACACACACACACACACGTTATGTTTAAGTCCGTTGTCCTCCTCCAACTATATGACACCCCTCTGGTCCTCATGAGAACGCTGGTGGAAGACGAAGGAGACAGCAGCGTCCCATGAGGCTTTCAACACTTGGTCCCTCAGGCCCTTTTTGTCAAAGCAGTGGTTCCACTGGGAAAGGTCACTGGTACAGTCAGAGTCCTCTGCAGGAGGTCGAACCTCTCTGCCATTCACACAGCGGCGACAGCGAAATCTATCAATGCCACAAGACAAAGGAAGAGGCTGAATCAATACATTTCCTACATTATAATCATACATTACTCTGTGTATGATCAAATGAAACCCACCAGCTGTGTAAACAAAGCATGCACATAAAAATCATGCACAAACTGATATTCATAAACTGATGTTTGGTGAGAACATATGTGCACATTACACCTAACGCAGGCTTTACCTTATCACCTGTGCTGAGCACTAGAAGAACAAGTATACAAGTTATACCATGTTGGTTGCGGAGCATCAAATAATTTATTCAAATATAAATGATTGTTTAGAACCAAAACAAATCTAGCAACTTATGGATCTGATTCTAATTAATAGCACAGCTGCAAACCAGATACAGTGTACAGTGGGGAATGGTTCAGGCTGCATTATGTTGGTTAGATGGTAAAAAGTGTTTCTAAAGCAAAACAATCCATTACTAATATTTAGAAAATGGATGGATGGATGGATATGACCGTCATAGATGTTTAGACAGGATAATGTTAAAGCCTACAGTATGTACAGTAATGCAAATTTCTAGTCAGAATAATTTGATTCAATTTAAAAAAAAGGGCAGTATATTTTGACTCTTAATCTAGTTTACTGTGTCAAACAACTGAGCATTTAAGATTACTCACTGCATTCAAACGGCTTAAATGGCAAGTGGAAAAATGGAGGTGACCCCAAAAGTACATACACTGCTGTTCCAAAGAAATGGCAATAAAAACAATTAAACAGAAAAAAGTCTGATGCCTGGAGACCTGCTGTAAGATAGAGTTTATATGACATTGTGCATCAGTGTTGTATGTCTGATTTTACAATACATCCAGTAAATGTGTATCACCATAAATGACATTTTGATAGTTTAGATGTCATTTGTGCATACAATATGAGGATCTTGTGTGAACTGTGGAAAAAAATTCTTTCAGGACTTTGAGGTGCCTGGATCAATTTTGAAAAACCTAAGTGGATAACTGGGGTCGTCAGAGCTGAATCAGCAGAGTGAGCAGCATAAACAGCTTGTGTGAGTAATTTGTTTTTTTTACTTGTCATGCGTGTCACTCCTGGTCTCCACATTGAGAGTGAAGAGTTCTCGCAGTTCACCCAGAGAGAAGTGACGCTCCACATCCTGCTCCTCATCCACCACACAGCTACTCAGGGCTTTCTTATGAGCCTGCCTCTGCAGAATCTTCTCCTCGATCGTCCCCGTCTGTCAGCACACAAACACACAAAAGATCTGGGGAAACTCCACAGAACAGCTACCTGCAGCCTTCAACCACATCCTGCTGCTCTATTTAACATAAGGTCCTGGGTAAAAAGTCATTTATCTATATGAAAATATTGCTGCATAGAACTTCAAACTTGGTGTTCTATCTGCATATTGTGAGCAGTGTTGAACTGACGGAGAGCAGTCTGTAGATGTAGCAGGTCTTCTTCTGGCCATCTCTCCACACCCGTGCCATTGCCTGCTCATCGTTGGCTGGATTCCAGTCAGGGTCAAACATTACCAAACGATTAGCACCGATTAGATTGAGGCCACATCCACCAGCCTTGCTGCTCAGCATGAAGATGAACTCTGGGTTCTGAGGAACAGGTGGATTCAGATGTTGTTCAGCTGATTTTCAAAAGCTCACAGTGTTGTTTAAAAACAGTGTCCAACTCACAGATGGACTGTTGAATCTTTCCACAATCTTAGCCCTTTTCTTAATGGACATGGTGCCATCCAGTCGAACATAGAGGTATCTGTGAAAGACCAAAGGGGACTTGTTATTCACCTTAACTGACAAATCATAATACAGTCAAATAAATGGTGGTTCCCCAGAAAGCACCTTCTAGATCTGCATAGCTTTTCAAACAAGTCCAGTGTTTGAGTGTAGTTGGAGACGAGTACCACCTTGTCACTAGATGTAGTCCTTGTCATTGCCAGGATGTAATCCAGGACCAACATTTTTCCTGGAACAAAGGCAACAGTTTCTTACTGACAAATATGAGGAAGAGGCATTTTATTAGATTACATTAAACACATGCACTACAATAATGAAACTAGCAATAACTGATTTTGTCCACTTTGAGGCAGGGGAACCTGCCTATCACCTTATAAGTTGTTACGGCAAACTTACAAAAGGCTGCTCAATAAAACACTCGGGATGCAAAGCAACGTTAACATTTGTGTTTGTGTCCACCCGCCTGTTGAGGAAAACACCAGTTTAGCTCCTAAAAGCTCCACTTGTGCTCATCAGTTAGTTTTTAACCGCTGACTGGTGCTGGGCAGGCAGCATACAGTGTGTTTGTCACAAGATGTTCACTGAAAACAGCTGCCACCTGCTGGAGACAAGACTGAGAAAAGTGCTGAACCAAAACCTTTTAATTTTGTAGGGGATTTCTCCCTGTTTTTTTTCTTTTTATCTATGAGCTATAGCAGAACAAAAACAGCCAATTTAATTTCAAATGGACTTAGCGTACAGAGCTGGAGTCAGGACATATTTAGCCTAACTGAGCATAAAGACTGGAGACAAGTCAGGCTTTGCTGTAGAAAGTGAATGTGCAGGGGCCATTATGCAGCATACGTTAGCATCATTTGAGCTATACTGAGCTATGGCGTACATATTCTTACCTGAGAGCTGAGGCTCCACAGTTTTAGTGCTGTATCCGGATGGGAACAGATCCAGAGTTCCCTTAAAGCCCTCCTCACCTTCCACACACTTCTCATAGATGAGCGCTGGGTCTGAGACACAGAGCTTAGTATTGTTTACCAAGCAGCTCATGAGCCTAAATAAGTGTGTGCATACTATACTGCTAATACCATTGAAGACAAGTAGTTAAACATTCTCAACTTCAGTTTTCCTGTCCTAAAATTTGCATCTGAGCCTAAAAATACTTTGCTTTTAAAAGTGAGAGGATATTCTGTTTATCGCCACACTGTACACAAAGTTTTCACAGAATGTGTATATTTGGTTTCAGCTCTTACGATTGCACAGTTTCTTGAGTGATGTAATGGAAGACAGAGAGGAGACACTTATTTTGCTCTCTTGTAATTTCTCAATGGGTTTGGCTTGCCTCAGGAAGCACTTATAGAGCTCGGTCTGCAAAGGAGTCAGCCTGCAGGGAAACAGCCACATTCATTACTCATCTACACGATGCAAAGCATTATAGGTTTAATATATTTGAGACATTTTGCTTGATTTGGTAAATCGAAAAAAGCTGTATTGTTGAAAACACAACTGATAAAAGCATGATTTGCTGTTGTTACTGAAACTCATGTACAGTATAAGGCAGACATGGATAAA
>NW_018128130.1:1015257-1034536 GCF_001952655.1 Monopterus albus
CTGGCTTGGTTGCCAGTTTGGGAGATCCTGTGTCTCAAACAACCAGCAAAAGGGTTTAAAGATATGGTGGGAAGAGGGAGAGTGATGAATATTTAGGGTCCATTGAAATGAAAATCCCAGCAGCCCCTGGAGATAAGGGATTATAAGTCATTGCCGAAGGGATCTCCATCTGCTTATACCTTTAGCTCCTACTAACTTTCTTTCCTATCTATCTATCTATATACAGTGGGTACGGAAAGTATTCAGACCCCCTTAAATTTTTCACTCTTTGTTATATTGCAGCCATATGCTAAAATCATTTAAGTTCATTTTTTTCCTCATTAATGTACACACAGCACCCCATATTGACAGAAAAACACAGAATGTTTGACATTTTTGCAGATTTATTAAAAAAAGAAAAACTGAAATATTTTGGCCATATCGGACAGCCTTTAGCGGTGTGATTAACAACTTTACAGGGTGGCTTTTAATTTAAATTTCAGTGCTTATACTCAGATTAAGATAGAATCTGACATAAATCACCAGATTTGTTATAGTAGTTATAAACAGTTGTTTCTTATGTGAGTCAATGATTTGACAGTCTCCACCACCAACATGGTCTTAAATTTATGCGAGGCCCTGATGATTGTGCAGCAGTGGTTTGAAGTACAAAGACTTGGGCTAATGCCTTCCTCACTGTGCAGCAGCACTATCACAGGTAAACAGTGTCTGATTCATCCCAAGGAAAAGGTAAAGAAAGAAAAGAGAAATATATTGGGGAAAAAGAAAAAACATTATAAAAATGAAATAAAAATAAGAACTGACCTGTTGACAATGCTGATCAGTTCCTTGAGTTTCTCCTCTCCAGCTTGTCTGTCCTTATCACTGGCATCTGCATCTCGACCCTTGAGGATGGGAAGCTCAAATCGCTTTTTAAACTCCTGGGCTGTACCTGCCATTAGAGTAAAAAAGTAAAAAGGGGGGAGTCAAGCAGAAGAAACAGCTCTAATGTGTTTTAACTGTTTGGAACATGTGGGGCTGCTTACCAAGGATCCCAGCATTAACAAAGTGGACCAGGCTGAAGTACTCCAGCAGGTCATTCTGGATGGGAGTGCCTGATATCAGCACTCTCCTCTGGGCTCTCATGGCGTTTAGGGCCTGGTATGTCTGGTTGTCAGAGTTCTTCAGCCGATGGCCCTGAAGCATGCACAAATATTAATGTGACATCATCGAGTCAGCGGTTCCTGACAGCTCTGAAGCGTAATGCGTGAGATGAAATACCTCGTCACAAATGACAAGTCCAACTTTGCCCCTGTGCAGAACCTCAGCATGCAGACGAAACGTCTCGTATGAAATGATCAGGACTGGGGTTGGTACTCTCAAACCATGCTGAGAGATGAAGTTCACTAAAAATCACAGAAAACAAATCAATTTATAGACAATACATGCTGATATTTTCTAAAAGATACGGTTTTACCTTGAGGAAAAGTTCATTAGAAAACATCTACACCAAGTATTTGTACTCTCCTTTCAGCTCTGTTTTACAGTATGGCTGCCACCAAGATAAAAATGATTTTCTCTCAGTTTCTCACAATAATCTGGAACTTTCTTAGTGTTTAAGATTATTTTCATATTTACACAAGATATTTTTAAAGTTATTACATATTTTATCATTATTAGATGTTCCAGTTTATTCAGTATTCTTTTGCCTTCAGTTCTAGCTGCCATACTGTTCTACATTCTAGTAGTGCATGTATATTACAGTGTACGCATACATACATATACTGTACAAAGTGTGAATTAAGTGGATTTTCAGCTCATTATTTGTGTCTGCCCCTGATGATGGTGAAGCTGAAAGGCTGGGTTTTGATTGTGTGCAGTCCTCCCGCTTCAAGCTGATCCACTTTGCACCCCTGCTAGAGTGAATTACTGCAAAAGTGAAGTTGACATTTCCTCTTGACCACATTCTGGGCCATGACAAGGTATCAAATGACCAGATTTGTGGATATTCATACTGATGGGGAGGCAAACTACCCAGCTGTTTGTCGATCTCATCCTTTGAACCTCCATCGATGGCCAGCGGTGTGACACGTCCTCCCAGCCACTTTCCTACTTCACTGTACCAGTTTCTAACCAGACTGGAAGGTGAAACCACAATGGCCTTGTCTATCTCTGGCTTAGCATCAGGACTTTGACGCAGCAGGGTCCACATAAGGGTGATGCACTGCAGAGTCTTTCCCAGGCCCATCTCATCAGCCATGATGCAGCCGTATGATCCTGGGATGTGTCGCCCCGTGACACATTCCCACAGGAACTTCACTCCCTCAAGAAATTAAAGACATACATTTTGAATTTGACAGAAGAAAAAAATGACACTAGGGATGTAACAATATTTGTAATTTCGGGATATCAAGATAGAATTTCTCGTTACTGTCACAGGACTGTGACAATGTCTACCAGGGGACTATGTGTGGTTATTTTGCTAGTATACCTGCATTAAGGTACAGAATTTGAAACCGACTTAGCTGATACTCCACTGTCACCTTTTAGAGCTGCATTTTAGTTTTCCCGTTTCAAAAAAAAAATGACACAGGTGGAAAGGAAACTGACAAAATGCATAACAACATGCAAATACTGCCCCATTTAAGACAAAGACAGTCCTGGATATATCTCACAGAAATAGTCGGAACACAGCTGTACACTACACTTTAATGGAGATGAGCAAACAAACTGGATACACATACACAAAACCAACCACTTAATAACCACCCATAAAGTCTTTTCTCGTGAAAAGGTAAAGCGTGATGTTTGAAAAACACCTCCAGTAAAGCACACGTGGCTTGTCCTAGTGTAGTTCAGTGTCTCCATTCTCCTACACTATACCAAAAAAATGCAGATTTATTATTTATCAAGGGACTTTTTTTCATATATTTTCTTTATCTTTTAAATAATGTGACAAACATCATATTGTGGCAATATTGTAATGTGAATTTTCAGTATTGTTACATCCCTGTGGCCCACTGACTCACTTTTCCTGTAGCTAACACTACTGTTATGATAAATACAATAGAGACATTTTATTAGACTGGATTATTTTATATCAATTTTGATCAACAAAGTTTAGGAAAAGAAAAATCTTTTACCTCTCTCTGATGGGGTCTGAGCACTTTTCCTAAAACTGGATCCACAACAACATGGACTGGTAGTTTTTCTCTGCATAGAACAAAGAAAGGTCTTTATTACAAAAATTCAAAATTCAACACCAGCAGCACATAGATTTTAAAATCTATGTGCATTTGAAGCACATGGATTTTAAAATCTATGTGCTTCAAATGTTAGCACATTGTTACTTTTTACTTAATAAGCTTTAAAAAATGCTAAATAAACACTGACATGAAGAAGTTTGGGCAGCCCTCTAACTCCAACTAAAGCAAGGGAGGCTATAAAAACAAAGCAAAATGCTCCTAGCTTGACATTTCTACTTTCTGGAATGTAGACAATTGCACTTTAGGGAAACTGTTGCTGCAAAGAGGAGCTGCAGGAAGGTTTGGTTGTGCACCATCCCACTGTGCAGCGTTAAAGCACAAACAGGTTCTACACGGAAGAATCATCAGAGATCACAAAAGTCAGCATCTGAAGTCTGCAGAACAACATCTAGATAAGCCATTCTGAAAACAAGTGCTGTGAGTAGATGCCATTAAAACTGAGCTCTCTGATTATCATCACTGGAGAGAGCTCCCTTCAGCAGTTATCATGCATCGCTCATTCCCTCTTCAATATGACATCTAAATGCTTTGTAGGTCTTGGGTAGTGTTGGTGAACATTTAAAGGAAAACTAAACACCTTCAATCTATAAATTTCTGCTCTCCCAGCATATTCAAAAAATGCAACTGAGGAGTGAGGAGCAGGGAGAAGGGGGCATGGCCTTGTCATTATGTAATGCATGACAAGGAGGGTCAGAGGACACAAACAGACCACTACTCACACAGCAGCATGGACAGAGTGAAAGCTAACAAACTTGAGAAGCTTCTGTTGAAATGTCCTTTTCTCTGCTGGAGAAAGAGAGAGTCCTGTGCAGCTTTGACAGTCACTACAGGCATGTTGATGTCCTACCAACTATAGAGAATGTGAAGCTGTCATCACACTATGCTGAAATCTGGGTAAATATGTCATTTGGAGGGCATGCTCATTATCTATTATATAGATACACACTACATCCATTATCTGTACCACTTATTTCTGAATAGGGGCACTGGGGGCTGGAGCCTATCCCAGCTGACATTGGGCGAGAAGCGGGGTCCAACCTGGACAGGTCTCCAGTCTATTACAGTACACTACATACAAAAAACCTATCTCAGGCAGCCACATACAGTAGCAGATGCTCTAACTACATCCAGGAGTGTGAGACAGAGGAATGGCGGTGATACAAAAAGACAAAATATACAATATGTATGTTTACAAATGAACTTGAGTTTTCAGTTTAAACAAAAAGTCGCATTTTCATTCTGTTAAAGTCTTTTCATTTACTGAAGTATCATAGTTGCTGCGTTAAGTTGCATTAAATTGCCTTAACACATTTTACATGATAAAAACCACTTAATAAAAGTGTTTGCATTGTAGTACTCGTTTTCAATCATTTACCTGCTTCTATCTGGAGTACTCAAGGTACAAACATGGCTCGTGCAGGTTATGTGTGCAGCTCTTATGTGTTTTGAACCTACTTGTCAGCTTTGATCAGGTCATGGGCGCTCAGAGCTGGGGGCTCATAGAGAACCAGGGCATCTTCTGCGAAGGGATCATGAAGTGCTTTCCGTACTCCTGCACGCTTTAGACCGAGTGCCCTGATTCCCAACGAACCTGTGGGCAATGCATAAAGACGGCAGGTGAACAAGTCCTTTACTTACTCTACTAAAAATTAAAAAGAAGCCAATAGGGTTGTTATTTTTTATTCAAATTTCAAACATTGATTTGAAGGTGTCAAAAAATAAAAATTTGAACTGTAATGTTTTGTGTGAATCTAAAAACGTAATCTATGTCAATAAGCACGACAGTCAGTTTGATGTAATTTGCCTTGTGGTCCAACAGAGGACGTTCTTTAAATTCACTATCAGCTTGACCAGTTACGTCCTGTTCAGCTCTTAGTAAAATAAGCTAGTAGCGTGATGTTTGCAAGGACAAAATGCAGGATAGTAGCGAGCAAATTTGTGCTGATCGGACAATAAAGACACTGGAGCAGTGTCATGGTAAAACAGTTGAAACTAGGTGCCTTACTCAAGTACAACACATCTGATGACTCATCTGCAATCGTGCTACGCAAGTGAAGCACTGCAGTTAGTTACCACAGTTAGTTACCACAGACAAGTGGGGCAGCGTCGGTTCTACAGTGTCACCTGACTGTCCTACCCCTGCACTATGTCATAATATCTTAATTAAGCACTTCTGGCGCAGCACATAAACCAGCCAAAGCAGTGAGAGGTACTGACTAATATGTTCTATTAAATAGTGCATTTATAATGTGGGTTGTGTTCAAATTAATACAAATGAATTATGTGTCGAACATTGTTCAAAGGTGATTTTTGGAAAATTGACAGTTGGTGAGAAAAATAATACCTGTGTAATTCGGAATCGGAATTTTAAATGGCTTGGAGAGGATCTTTCGAATGAACTCCTCCTGTAGAAAAGACATTTGAACGTGTGTGTAGTCACAGCATTAAATTGTAGCCACTGCTGGATTCACATATAAAATGTATGCAAAGATCAAACAGTGTTCAACAGTGCTTACATGCTTGTCACCATCCATGCATGCAGGCCAGTTGCTGAGCTGTGTCAGTGGCTTTCTGAAGGGAGAAATGTGGTTTTCTCTCATCTCATTGTCACATTTTCTTCTTTTCTCCTGTGAAAAGTCATTACATTCTTTTCGATATCAACCACATCAACTTTCACAAACACCAATTCTCACTCATGGCTGTTTTTCACCTACCGGTACTCCTTTCCTCGTTTTCTAACTTATGCCTAATGTTTAGAGACACTGAGTAATTTGGTACTTTAAAGCTTCATTTTACCACAGGGTTTATTCCGTAGGTGTTAAACAAGGTCTGTGTATATGCCAATCAGCAGGGAAGCATCCATTTGCCAAACATACTCACAGGGTTTGGTGTATGGCTCTGTACCGTATCCAAACAGGAACAACAGGGTTTACCGTAACTCTGAATGTTGAATGCAGCGTTAGCTTTGCTAAGTTACTTACATCTCCACCTCTCGAGTCTTCTTCCTCACCAGAATCCCCCCCTTGCTTCCGTTTAGCAACCTGACTGGGGGCGAGACTCCTCCTCTGGGATTACAATGTTAAACGAAGAAGATTAGTATGAGTTAACACTGACAACAAACAGCCTAATGCACGACGTAAACAGCGTTAAATGACAAACAACTTTGCCTGCTCACCATTTTCTTTGACTTCTCGTTTGACACTCGTTGCCTCAGTCTTGCTAGTGTTTAGCCCCTAGTTACCCAGGAACAGCTAACACCGCTGGCAGCTCTTTCAAGAGCGAAGACGCTCATGTCTGAGCTGCCGTCTTACTATAATATAAAATTAATAGTAAGATCCTGATTTGACACACAACTAAGCTGATGTTTGCCCTGTGGAAGACTAAAAAGGGTTTATCACGCAACTGCAACCAGATTACATTCAGGTTTACTCCAGCTGGATTAAATTTCGCGCTAGATCTAACACAACACTACGGCAAGGCTAAAGGGTCATGCGCCCTGCGGTTAGATGCTATAGGGAGACACCTGCTGGAAATTAAGTGCGTTCATCGTTTTCATCCATCAGTGTCACTGTTGTTCACACTGAACATGTAGAAAAAATATTAGAAATATATTTTATTTTGTGGATATGATAAACATTCACTCAAGTAACCTACTGAATCATACTTTATCACAGTTCCATTATAGGCTACATTCTAGCCCAGTTTTGAGTTTGTATGTGGAGCACCAAACTGCATTAAAATTTAATAAGTAATACAGCTCATTACATAATGAAAACACAGGTGAACTATAAAACTATATACTTCCTGCTAATCTCTGACGAGTTATTTAAAAAAGGAAGTACTTCTTTCCATCCATCTATACCAGGAGAACTTTCAACTTCACCTCATGATCATTATCATAGTTCAGTTTCAGTTGGCTTTTTTCTCCTTTACCTTATTAAATAAGTCACTAAATTAAATCCAAAACAAATTGTACAAATGGACTTGTAAAATATAATTCTATTGATCTTGTATAAGCTCATTTAGCCTATTGTAGTTTGCATCCCTGTTGTTTTCCTGTTTCTTGCTCTTAACACGTGTAATCATTTATCTGGTCCTCGGATTGCAGTGCTTGTTATACAGTGATACGGCAGTCAGGAACATATTTTGCCTCAGAAACTGTTCAACTATATAACTCAGCCCACACTCTGTGATCTTTTATTGATCAGTGTTTCAAGTTGAATGCAAAGATGTTCTGTGTTTACAGCCACCGAAACAGTAGCTTTGAGAATTATATTCAAATATTGATCATTGTTCAAAGAGATGTGGACTGATGATTTATTCATTAAATGAATGTTCTCCCCAGACAAATGTTTTATGGTCCCATGTTATTATTTTCATTTCCTCCACGTAGGTACAGTAGTGGATGAATTAATCAAATGAAAATGTTTGAAAATGTTTGAAAATGTAAAGGAAAACTTTGCAGAGAAGTAAGGCGTATGGAAGACTGAAATAAAGAATAAGAAATGTTCTCTCTGTTCAGCTCTGTGTTAGCTTTTGGAATTCCCTGTGACATGCAACATTCATTATCTATACTACTTATCCTGTAGAAGATCATGGGAGGGCTGGAGCCAATCCCAGCTGACAGTGGACAAGAGGCGGGGTCCACCCTGGACAGGTCGCCAGTCTATCATACACACACACACACACAGACAGACAACCAGTGACACTCATATTCACATCTACAAGTAATTTAGATTCACCAGAAAACCTTACGTGCATGTCTTTGGACTGTGGGAGGAAGCCAGAGTACCCGGAGTGAACCCACGCAGGTACAGGGAGAACACTGCAGACTCCACACCGAAAGGCCCCAGTCAGCTGCAAGGTTCAAACCCAGAACCTTCTTGCCTGTATTTTGTATTTATTTAGTGAGCAAATCCTTAAAACCATAGTTTGAAATCTGCTGTGTCTCTACAGTTGCCTGTTTTAATTTGTGCCAGCATGTAATTGTTGCTTTTAATTAGGATTTAATGTTTTAATCAAATTTAAATTCTAATGTTGTGTTTCTATGTGCATTTTAATGTTTTATTTCTATGTGTGCACTGTGTTAAGAATTCCCTTTGTATATGAAAATGAAAAATAAGCTTGCGTTGCTGGAATGTTTGACTACAAGGAGTACAAAAACAAACTGACAACTGAAGGAGTATTTATACAGAGGAGAATAATTGAATATTGAACAAGGACAAGGAAAGGACAAAACACAAACAAAAACTGCTTAATAATAAAATATTGCTGTAAACTCCAAACTCCAGAACAGAGAATGGATAAATGCATATTTACCCAAGTAAGACAAAATATTTTTTCGAATCCTTTATTACTTATCATGTACAAAAATAGTGGTCACAAAGCCTTTTAGAATACATAGTCAAAAATCTGAATATATTCAATATAATACAATACCATAACATATAGTATATAAAGACAGTGACAATTTTTTACATGAGGTTATTTAGAATTTCTGAAGTCATCCTGACCTGACAAGCTCACAGAAGAATACTGTCTTACACGTTGGGTTGTGACATTAGTGTCCTGGTGCAGAGCGTTACAGGAGTCCTGGTTCAGGACCCCTGTAGACTGAATGAATCTGAGAGAGGTCTGGTGCTGAGTGCTGTCTTTCTGATAGCAGGGGTGCCAGACACTCATCACTTGGTAACGTTCCCTGGCAACAGGCTGTGTCACAGTTTAATCTAGTCTCTCACACTCATCCAGACTCAGCTGCAGCCATGCCATATAGATAAACCCTCTCTCAATGAGGTTTTATTTGAAGTCTCGCTCATTAGGAATTTGAAGGCATCATAAACATGGTTTAGGCCTATATATTATATCTTTGTAATTGATGTGATAAATTAAAATAATGGTCAACTTAGAGCATTAGAAGTGTACATGTTGTGTTTTACACAAAGATGGAAATAATGGGCTATGTTCCTCCATGTTATGATTTCTGAAGAGTTCTGTGTTTGTGATTTGCCGTCGCTTCACTTCTGTGGAGTCTGGAGTATATGCTGACAAAATTATTACAGACGTTTACAAGGTTTAATGGTAATTTAACCAAAACTGATTATTTTAAAAAGAGATATAAAATGAACAATGAAAGTATGTCACTGTCCAGTGAAAGTCATGCATCTCCAAATTTAGATATTTAGGTTATCTGTTGAAGTGAAGTGTTCCTTGATAGGTTGAAACATTCTCCTACTTTTTAAACTGAGTAAATTAAAATGATAAATGATAAAAATGCAATGTCTTAAAGTTAAATTTAGCATTTAAAAAACATTACAACAGCATTATATGGAATTTTCCTCTACCTTGTTTTTTTATGACAAATTATTAATTACATTTAAAAACATTTTTTACATTTTGTCATTCCATTTCCTTACATCTATCACACTTTGCCTTACAAGTCATTTGTTTTCTGTTTGTGGTTTTATTTTGTTTGCTTTAATTTAAATGTTCATACAGTATGCCAACATGTCTCTTTAGTTTAAAGATGTACCTGCACTGTGGCGCACACTAATTCTACACAACCCACACAGCAGCAGCAACAGCTCTGATTAGCAAGTTGTTATGTGCTAGTAAAACACATACCTCATAATAAGCATGCTTTAGGATTAGAAAGTTGCTGTTACCTTAATGACAAATGTGTAGGTAAGTCAAGTGCACAGATAAAATGGCTCCTTCTGTCTGTGTCATTATAACTATAATCATCTTCATGATGCCTCAAAATGTAATTTAGGTAAAGTGTGTCCCTCTCCCTGACTGAATATTGATCGAAAAAATGAAAAAGAAATTGCTAAATGGAAAAACATAAACATTAATGGCTACTTCTTTGGTAATAAACATTCTCAGAAGAAGTTTAATGCAAATAAAGAATAAATAAAATAACTTAAACAATAAATACTCTTATGTACAGTAAGGCCACATGATGCATAGCATCTAATAGAGGTGTTAAGATTTGACTTAAACAGTGACAGAAGCTACTGTATGCACACAAACCGAAAGCTTAATTAAACAAAATAACCGGTTTTATCAGTGTAGCAACTTGACTATACTTCTGTAGCAAAATAGTTCTAGTGAATCACTTACTTTTGACCTTTCTGCTTGGATAAGATAAATTTCAGCCCTTAATAGAAATATGGCAGTGCATTGTGTTATCACAGTCAGAGGAGAGTGAGAGCGATTTAATCACTACAGAGTGAGCTTCTCATTTGCCTTATTTCACATTGCACCATTCCTTAAAGATATCTTGTGTCCCCTTTTCTGTTCAGACAAACAAAAAGCAAAGTAAGAGATCATCATTTGTGGAAGTCTCTTATAGGACGGATACCCCTGTGTTAGACATCAGTTAGTGACTGAACGCCATGGCTGACTGGTTACTGCAGTTTTATACTGGGACAAATACTGGCTTCAACTCAGGTGTAATATCACTCCAAAATTTAGATTTGTGTGTGTGTGTGTGTGTGTGTGTGTGTGTGTGTGTGTGTGTTCGGATTCACCATTTGTAGAAAGTGTTGCTTCTGTAGTAACTGTGGGCCTGGATTAATGAAGAAAGCATAAACAGTCTTCATCTTTTTAAAAACATGTTTCATGGGTAATATTATGCCGCCTTTCAGCAGTAAAAAGATTTTAATTAAATGGGTTTCTATAAAGCTGAATCCCTGTGGATAGGTCAAAATATATTTGTATGTGAGACATTTTAACATTTTCTTTAAAACATGTACATTAATTCAAATTAATTATACAAATTACTAGATATTATAGTTGTAGCCTGAATTATTAGAGAATTAAGGGACAAATAGAATATTAATAACAGAGGTTACATAAATACCTAACCCATTGCTGGCTGATATGGAAGAAATAAAAATCCTAAATCAAACCAAACGAAACAAAAAAATAAAGTGAAATGCAGTGCACATTGTTTCTTTATACGCATTTACTGTGTAATTATTATTTATCATTTTGTCGGTAATTACAAAAAAAAATTTCCACTAGTTTTTCATGCTACATTAAAATCAATGAACAAAAGAAGCAGTGAAAAGGAAGAGGTGTTGCATTTTAGTATTGTCCAGCAGACAGCAGTGTAGAGCTGCCGATATTTAATGCTATGCACTGTGGTTAGTTTTCATGAGGAGGTACAAGGGAACGTTTCTCTTGTTAAAATAGAGATGCATCAGCCCTGCTAAAATGACTGGGCCATGGCTGGAGCTGTCATCGCTCACACCAGCTGATACATAATATATGATGTGCACATAAACAAATGTATATACTACAGGGTGGGCCACGGAAAAGTAGCAAGTAACAATCCACTTGCTCAGGGTTACTTTTCCGTGACCCGCCCTGTAGTATTTGTTGTATTTCAGTTTATTTCTTTGTTTGATTTGGCTAATAAAATGCACTGGTCCAGTAGTACTGCCTTTGGAGCTTCGTTTGTGATAGCTTTGTTAGAATTGACTTTTCACTGTGTCTATTTTGTTTCTCAACAGTACACCCTCTAGTTGTGTCATAAAAGTGTAACGGAAACAAATGTGAGATTACTGTATGTGTGCGCTTGACTATAAACATTCTTTAGATAATCCTCAATAATAAAAAAGCAACAAAAAAAGGAAATTTTTCAAAGAAATGAATAGTATGAGGCAGAACCAATTGTAGTAGTAAAATGTGTGGAGGTACTTTGTTATTCCAGTGTTATCTGTGGAAACACACGCTTCACAGATACACTGCCTAGACACAAAGTAGAGAACAGGCCAATGCATCACGTGGCTATTTTTAGACTAGTCTTCAATGTAGCTCAACACAACAAGCTTGAATGAACCCTGTGTTAGAGCAGTTATACCAAAGAAAAATACCACAATATGATATTTGATGGCACACTGTAATTCTCCAATGTTTTGGGTCCAAATCTTATTTAGTGGTCAGATGTGGAAGGAGTGGTATCTGTAACTGCTGTATGTCTAAAGCTGTATGTGATTCACTCATGTTTCTCAAAGTCTCATAAACATACAGAGGGGTGGAACAAGGTGTAACAAACTGTCTAACAAATATACTGATACACAGTGCTACAAAAAGTTACTATAAACATGTGCTCACTATATTTATAATCAGTCCAGTATTGCTATGATACCGCAAAATACCAGTCGGTATTTAGCGTCAATGTAAGTAGTAGTGCGCCATGAAAATCATACACATACCTGCAGAGACTGGAATAAAAATGTTAAGCACATAAAGCAGTAATGTTTTGCATATAATATAATAAGTTAATATTTTTGTAATTGATATTACATTATAATTTCACTGGTAATTTATTTATGAAACATACAATAGCATATATAGCAATAATAAACCAAAATATGAGCAGTTCACTGGTCTCATGGACACATGTTAACAGCCATAACAAAGACATACACCCACATGGGTTTGTACATCTAAAGCCAAGGTAATGTCATTTGGCTCATGGCAGAGATCTGGCAAGCACCACTGCTGGTGGATTATGTCCTCTTTTCTGTCACTGAAATACACCTAATCATTTATTTTGGCTTATTATTGCAATATACCATATGTTAAGTTACATTAAAATGCTACTGAAATCTAAATGAAATCAAAATTTCACTGTGCTTCTATTGCAGGCAGTTTGTTATAGAATCAGTTTTTATTAACCTTCTAATGAATCATACCTTAAGTATAGTTAACCTGTCATCACAGTTTCTCCCAGATCATATCTAACCTACTGAAAAAAATCCTCTTTTTAAAATGGTGGCACTGAACAATAAAATATAGTGTATGAGTGAAAGAAATCTGGACTTTAGATTTAAAATTTTCTACTTTGACTCTTTAGCATACAGTATTTTGTTACATCCAGTCTTTATCAATTTCTGTTGCATTTCACGCTGTGTGAAATCATGTTGGTGGTGATAAAGTTTAAATGGCGTCTTTGCAAACCTTCTCTGGAAACGGATCTGTAGTCATTAGATTAGATGTGACCTACACATTTGCCCTACAACACTTCCACCCAAACACTAGAGGTTACATTTAAACAGGTTTTCCACACTCGTGTTTAAACTACAGTACAGGTTGTGTGGCTGTGAGTGGTATCATGTCACACCTGGTCTGAAAATAGACCACGTGGTGAAAAGATGTCACTGGGAGTGATGGATGGCTCATGACAATGTTTGTGATGGCACCCTACAATAGACTATTGACAGAGATGTAAACAAGCTTTGCTGAAACAAGTACTCCAGAGGTACTGTGGCATTTACATTTAGCTTACTGTTGGTTGGCTGTGTGTGTGTTTGTGTGTGTGTGTGAGAAAGAGGGAGAGAGAAACTGTTCAGACACTGGAAGACTGAAGTTGCTTTGATAATGATTTTTTTTTCTTGGCCAGAGTTAGATAGTACTGTATGTTAGTGAGCTGCTCTGGAAGCAAAGGTAGAGTTGTATCATATGGTGAAAGCAAATGTGGGTCTTATGAAGACCATTTTACAGTACTTACAAAAAAAACAACACAAAAACTTCTGTAAACTTCTCAGTCCTTATTAGCCTGTATTCAAGTCATGGTATTTGGTCTTTCAACTTGCTAAGCTGAGTTTTTGCTTGATTCAAGGTTGCTGATGTCATTCTATTTTGACTTTAATACAAGATTGAAAATTGAATCAGAAATATCCAAAAGTGACATAAGGTCCACCAAACAGGTTCACTGGATGAACGGCTTTTGGCAAATGATGGATAAGTATTACAGGGTATAAAACAACCAGCAAGAAAAGATGTTATTAATATAAAATATTTAAAACATTTTAACATTACTGACTTACACCCACTCCACAGCAATGTTCAAACTAAAGCTGAATACTCTGATTAGGTAGGCTTATGTTTTAGATTATTGTATCTTAACTTTTGACTTCATTAGCCATCTACTGTAATTAGGCTAACAGTGCAAAATGTCAATGTTAAAATGTCTTATCATGCTTATGTGCAGACATTTGAAGTTGAATTGCCTTTCAAACCATATTTAAAACCATCATTTGTCTTCACCTTTAAACTTTATTAAATTTAACAACAACCATTTCACATTGCCATTATACTGCAGTTCAGATTTAAAGGGCTTGACTTACCTACAGGCCAAATGTGTTATTAGTTCAAATGAAAATCAATAGTGGAGATTCCTTGATTTGAAGTATTTCTCTATTGTCACAAAGTAATTAATACCCTTTGTTTGAATTAACCTTTTGTGTGCACAAATTAGTAATATGTACTATCAAATTAAATTTGTACATAAAGCAATTTGTTTCACTGACATAATTTTCTGGTCCGTTGAATGGTAAGGTTGCTAAAACTGATGCTGATGGTGTTTTGGCACTCCATGTCCACTGTAAAGAATAAAGTTGCCGAATCTTGGCATATGCCGCCTGCCTTTGGATTTGGTTTTTAGCCTTAATGGTGGATTATCATTGACATCTCTTAAAGTTCATTCAGTAACAATGAATAATTAATATTTCTATTCTGTTAATTATGTTTGCACAAATTTATTTTGTGTATTTCTTTTGTGAACATAAATTAAGACAAATGTTACCCTTCATACCTGCTAGAGTCTACAGTACACACAGTAGTATATTAGTATATTTCAGCCACAGATGTCTGCGTGCACTTAGCCCCTTGTACTTGAGGGAAACCAATAACTGATTACTTGTGAAATCAACAGTTCCCAGTCAAATATACATAACAAGCCACAGGCTTAAAAATGTAGTAAGCTACCCAGAGATTTTGTTGCCAAAGAGATGAAGATCTCCAACATGGCTGCCAGAAGGTTGCTGTGTCAGCTGAACATCTTCAGTTAGCTGAATAAAAGATGCTAAGTATAATCCACTGTGGACTGGTTTTGTCCTCTGTGCTTATTGCTGGTGGCATTTACAAAGCTTTCCACTGCTCCCAGCTGGACACAAACATCCAGAGAGCCTCTTGGTGCCACCAGCCTCTATCTGAAGGTATCTGAACCTCCATTAACAACAGTGGGAGGGCCACTGGTCCTGGCCACTACACTGTGGATCTTATCCCATGTCTAAGACCACATGAATCTGGGTTAAGCCACCCACTGAAGACACCAGGCCTCACAGCATTCTGCTCTTTCACACAAGAGCTTTTCTGTGTTTGTGTACTGTGGAAAGACAGTCCTCTTGCATTCAGCCCACACAGCTGCAGTTGGCCGCTGAGAGCCACCTAATTGTCTGCCAGGTAGTCTGGGCATCCATAAAGGACACAGTCTCATAGCGAGTAGGCCGACAGCAGGGGTGACTGCTGACTTTCTTGTCAGTGATGCTCCCGTTGTCCATCAGAGCCTTAAGGGCCAGGTCATAATTCTTGCGGGAGCCGTGGCATGTGCCCACACAGTACTTAAAGAGGACTATCTCGTCCGAGTCATAGCCGAGGCCAAGATCCCGCACTCGCATCTCCTTCTTCTCCAAGCGACAATCGTGAGTGCTCTTGATCTTGTTGCGATTCTTCCTTGACATTCTGGCTGAGTTTAGGTCATGAGGAGAACGCCGCCATCTGCCCTGCTGGATTTCTTCTTTTTGCATCAGTGACCACTCTTCTAAAATAAAAAAAAAGCACACACAAGACAAGTGGGTAGTCAATTGTTTGACTCCAAATATGCAAATAATAAATCGTTGTCTGATGATAGTGTCAGTGAGGCTGTAAATATGGGCCTCAAAGAGCACCAAGATACAGAGAAGGCAGAGGAGAAAGAGGAAGTTCCAGGGGAGGTTGGAGAGGTCAAAAGAATTATTATTAAAATGCTGTGGCAGGATGCTTAGAAAAGTTAAGCTTTTAATAAGTAAAGATAATCATAAAATGATTCATGTGTGTTTGGTTTGAAATAATCATTAGTGAATGGATTAAATAAAATGTGAAATGGTTGTATTGAAAGGATGGGGGAAACTGATTTACATCTAACAGAGTGAAAAGTACAGAATCACACAAGATGAAGCAGACACACATCCCTAAAATGACGAACTGCAGGGGTGTGTGTATGTGACACAGAGCAGAGACACACACCATACTGAGGAAGTAACAAAAATGATGTTTAAGCATAAAGTAAAGATTTGACTGATAATTGTTTGATCAATGTCTAATCAATGATAATCCATGTTGGTCAAAGGAAAGTATTCAAAATATAAAGTTTTATGTTTTGATTTTAAGGCATTGATAGTGTTGTGTGAAATCAGTGTGTAATTCTGATTGTTCTGTTAAAACGCAATGATGGAATTTTGATATTTCAGTCAGATGTGAGTTTCTTGTATTTCTGTTATGTATTCAAATGGTTTAGTTTTCTAGAAAAGAGGAAGTGGAATCCAAGGCTGGATCACGGTGGGGCGGAGGCCGGTTACGGGCAGTGGGCTTGGACTGACAGTAAAAAATATGCAATACTTCAGAACAATATGATTTTGCACGCCAAATAAGGTATCAACTGCAAACTGCGGCATCTGGTCGGATGAGAGGACAAAAATCACTGACCAGAATCCTATAAAAACTGAGGCAAAAAGAGGAACGGAGAGTCTTTTCACGGCTGCGGCCGGAAGCTCTGTCCGTTTGACCATCTGACTTCTAGGAGACCGAGGACTGCGGAGAGGCAGTCCGGGGAGAGGGCACCCCTCTGGGGGTGCTCCCCCGCAGGCACCGGCCTGTGGGAGTGAGAAGCATGCCATCGTGGGAGAGAGAGCCCCTTTTCTGCGTGCTTGGACACATCCAGGGGTTCCTCTGGGTTGCGATGGGTGCTGATATTGGAGCCCCCCAGCCGAGGAAGAGCCCGGGCCTCGACTGGTTCTGCTGTGGCACGGGGCCGGGGGGCCGACTGCTGCCTGGCTCTTTTCTTGTGGAAAGAGCCCTGTTGACGGTCGATCCGGATGGCCAAGTCGACTAGGGAGCTAAGGTCAGGGGGCTCGTCCTTCATGTTCAGTTCAGCCTTGATGTTCTCGTTGAGGCCGTGCCAGAAAGCCGCACGTAATGGGCGGTCCTCCCAGCCGGCCTCCGTAGCAAGGACCCGGAAGTCAATGGAATAATCCAGGACTCGTCGAGCCCCCTGGCGAATAGTCAGAAGCTCCCTAGATGCTTGGCTCTGCTGAGATGATGGAGAAAAAACCGTCCTCAGGTCGTCCAGGAATTCCGTGATGGTGGTGCCGATGAGTAAGCCACTGGAGTCTGCAGCTTTGGCCCAAGAAAGCACTTTACCTCAGAGTCGGTTGATTACATAGCTGATTTTTTCTCTATCAGTGCGATATGTCCGTGGTTGGTGCTCGAACACCCGGCGGCACTGCAGCAAAAACCCTCGGCATTTATCCACAGTACCATCAAAAATGTCCGGTTCAGGTATGGGAGGATCAGGACGGGGACTGGTTGAACAGGTGGCAGGGTGACTTTGTTGGGACAGCATGAGGGTGGTAAGTCGTGCTACTTGTTGTGTGAGCGTAGCCAAATAATAGGTAGGCATAGAATAGGAGCCAGAGTATCCTGGCTTATAAAAATTTCTCATCTGAGGGTTAAGGGGGGTAGCTGCCACAAAAAACTGCAGGTTGCAATTATTTGGGAGGTTTGGGGTCTTATCTTGAATTAATAACATGAAAGAGGGAGGTCTGCAGGGAACTCTGTTCGCAGGTTCATGGTAGTCAATTACTGAGTGAATATCTCTGTCATACAACCTCAAGCAGTGTTTGGAGCTTTAATATGTTTCAAATATGTCACTTTAGTGTGAGAGGTAAGCTTTATTCCTATGTCCAGGGGTTAGCATATTGTGGTCTTCAAACAATAGAAGGAATCATTTCTTGGCTGCATTTCAAAGAACCTTCAACATGGGATGGCCTTGTTGCTACCCTGTGATATAGTCAGTCTTAAAATGCAGCCTTTCCACAGGAATTTAGCAACACAATTACTACCTTGTAAAGTGACCCACTGTCTGTTGAAACAGGCTGATAAGCAGTGAAGGATCAGTCTTGAGTGTACAGCAAAATGTAAAGGCTAATTATACACCAATATCCAATCTCCCATTTATTTCTAAAATCTTTGAAAAAGCTGCTGCAAAGCAGCTATGTGACCACTTGCACAAAAATGATTTGTTTGAGGATTTTCAGTCAGGTTTTAGAGTCCATCATAGTACAGAAACCGCATTGGTTAAAGTCATCAACGATCTTCTCCTAGCCTCGGACAATGAACTTGTCTCCATACTTGTCCTCTTAGATCTCAGTGCTGCTTTTGACACCATTGATCACAGCATCTTACTGCAGAGACTTGAACATGTTATTGAGATTAAAGGGACAGCACTAAGTTGGTTCAAATCTTATTTGTCAGAAAGATTACAACTTGTTCATGTTAATAATGAATCTTCCATTCCGATTAAAGTTAGTCACGGCATTCCACAGGGCTCTGTGTTAGGTCCAATTCTCTTCACCTTATACATGCTCCCTTTAGGCAATATTAACAGGAAACACAGCATAAATTTCCATTGCTATGCAGATGATACTCGGCTACATTTATCTATGAATCCAGATGAATCAGATCAGCTGGTCAAACCTCAAGCATGTCTTAAAGACAAAGGCCTGGATGACCTGTAACTTCTTACTTCTACAGTATATTCTGACAAAACTGAAGTTATTGTACTTTGGCTGTAGAAATCTGTTGTCTAACCATATAGTTCTTGCTAACTACCAAATTGAATTTGCTACCTTAGGTTGGCTAGTTTAGAAGCTAGCTAAGCTAGTAGCATAATTGAGAGCAATGGCTTCCCCCTCTTCCTCTCCTCCTTTCTCTTGCTCGGGGTGTCGCATGTTCAGTTATTCCTCTGCCTCCTTTAGCGATAATGGTACTTGTAATAAATGTCAGATGCTAGCAGCATTGGAGGCGAGGCTCACAGACTTAGAAGCGTGGCTCCACACCATGGAAAAAAGGCCAGCTAGCTATGCCCATGTAGCCGGTGTGGAGCCTCCTAGACATAGCTTAGCCCAAGCTAGCCGCCCCCCCCA
>NW_018128130.1:1034976-1045467 GCF_001952655.1 Monopterus albus
GGAGAGATGGCATCCATCCCTCTTTGGGGGGGGGGGGGCATGATGCTCTGAGTTCCTTTCCTTTCCTCTCTTACCATTCATCTATATGCCACTATTGCACATCACTAACTGTGTGTCTCCGCTCTCCCGTAGTGTGTCCTCTCTCTCTACCTGTACCTTTCTGCAGGTTGCCCTGGGTCTGGAGCCTTACGTCTCTGATGAGCAGTCACCAGCCACAACAACCTGACCAGTGTTTTATTGTGTGTTGTTGTGTTTGTCGTGTCTTGTTGATTTCTTTTCTTTTCTCTCTCCTCTATCCACTCACCCCAACCGGTTGAGGCAGAAGGCCGCCCACGAAGAGCCGGGGTCTGTCAGAGATTTTTTCTGTTAAAGGGAGTTTTTTTCCTTCCCAGTGTCACCAAGTGCTGCTCAATGGGGATTTGTTGGGTTTTCCCTTTGTAATAATAATAGTAACATGTCCTGAGATGACTTTTGTTGTGATTTGATGCTCCACAAATAAAATAAAATTGAATGAATACATGCTAGAAAGTTTGATTTAATGGAGCAGGCGGAAAGGAAGGATTGCCCAAAGATGTGTGTTGTGATGAATGTTTTTGTTACACCACCTACTGTAGCAGGAAGTCACTGCTAAAGATTTGGCTTTCCATGATGTAACAGTTTCCCAGAACATTTACATGTACACGATTTGAGGGAATGATTAATACTAAGACTACCATAAAACTACATAAAATATCTTTTTGGGTACCCTGGGGCATCAAAACAACCTTATAAAGTTGATAAGCCAAATAGTTTGGCAACGAGTTGCATTACAACATCCAGCAGGCACAAAACAACATTAGTATTCATTAAAAGTCAATTTCAGCCTGCATGATGGATATGTACAATATTCACTCTCCTGTTAGCTCAGGTTGGGTTTCTGTCAACTTTTATTAAAAAAAAAAAAAAAATCTAATTGCTGTACTATGTTCACCGGCTCTAATGCGGTCTGTCTAGTGTTTGCTGCTGAGCAGGTAGTGTATGGTGGGCTTATCAGAGTTTATTTTAACTGAACACAGCTGTCTTCTGCTACTGGAAACTAGGCAGATGAGAGCTGTGAGACCAAACAGTAAAGCTGTGGGCCACAAAACCAAAACAGTGAGCTGAAAGGAATGCTTTGCAAGTCTGAAGGAAACGAAAGGACCAGGGGATATTTCCTGTGGGTTTGTCACTATGAACAACTCTTTTCATCATCTTTGGATTTATTCATATAAAAATGTTGATTATTGAAGCTTTAGAAGATAATGACAAAGTCACACTTTTACAACATTATGATATCTCACAAAGAAATGTTGGGGGAAATAAGGATTTTATGCAAGAAGGTCAATAGTAATGTGAATGCTAAATGGTACATTTATTGTTTACTTCACTCAGAAACGTGAGCATTTTATCTAACTGTACTGTAACTAGTAAGGCAAGGGAAAATGATTCCACAATGTTATGATGATAATAGCAAATCCCAGGAAATATCATCTTCTATCATCACAAAAAAGAAGTTCTGGGTATTAAGTGCAGGTTAAGTTAGTAGGCAACTCTAAATTGCCTGCAGATTTGAATGGCTCTATGTGCCATCCTTAACTGACTGGGGACCAGTCCAGGGTGTACCCACCTATTGCTTGGTGTCAGCTGGGATCTACGGTATTTATCCAATTTATTTGATATTTTATTGATTTACCCAAACCTTTAATTTCAATGTAAATTTAACTGAATTCAATTCAATTTCAATTTAACCTAATGTTCAGTGTAATTTAACTTTAAATTGATTTGATTGTAAATTTCCAAATGAATCTAATCTAATCTAATCTAATCTAATTCCTTTTCACACTCCTACAGTTTAATGAAATTTATATTTCCCATTCACTGGCACAGACTGGTCACCAGAGGGTAAATTCAGAAACCCGATGTCATTTGTCTCTCAGTAAAAGGAGCTTTGTCAATAGGTCTGAAGAGGAAAATCTTGTAGTATCATTTAGAGGATTTCAAATGGTACAGTAAATATATCCACAGATGTCAGCTCTGGGCTTTGGGGAATGAAAGGTGAAACATTTCTCACACTTAATGTAATGTCCTGGGCTAGGATGCGGTTTAATGTACTAGCAGGGCAGAGCATGTGTGGTGAAACTGAACACAGACATGGGTGTTCAGACGTGGAGTGAAATTCCTCTGATTATCAGCTGAGTGGTGTAAAATGTCATTATCATTAGAGGAGCCAAGCTGCTGGCTGAACTCCAACAGGAGCTGAAGTTGCTTTCCAAGCTGCCAGGAGCATTTTAAACAATCTTTACCCACGCTGCTGTGCAGGCCAGGCCCAGGTCTTTGACTGGTTTTTATTTCCTGGGGATGGCTTTTCCCTGGACTTTCTCTAAATGCCTCCATGCAGTATTCTCCGTAGGTGATGGTTTTTACCACTGTAGAATGCACATTTATAGCAGCATACAGTAGGTGCATGTCAGTTCGTGCCTTGATGTTTACGAAAAGAAAACTCGTAATCATGAGGGGGAAAAAAAAGAAGAGAAAAATGCATAGAATTCTTCCCCAGGCAAAGAGTACAGGACCTTCTCACTCAAACCCTGCTCAGCTACATATTCAGCCATGTTAAAACATGCCACATGGGTTTGCATTATTTCATGTAATTATAAAAGTGCTCCATGTCACAAATGAATTGCCATGTTCAGGCAATGAGGTCTAACTGCACTAAGCATTATTATTGTTTTTAGTGAGACTGTAGTCATGAGAAAATCTTTAATGTAAATGGACTGTATTTATATAGTGCATTTTCCACAGTGTGTTGCACTGGCCAAAGCACTTTACAGGAGATCATACACACCGATGAAAACAAGGCTGCCACACAACGGCGCTAGTCAAGCCACCAGGAGCAATTCAGGGTTCAGTGTCTTGCTCAGGGACACTTAGGCATGTGGGGAGACCAGGAGTCAAACCACCAACTTGCTGGTCAGAAGATGACTGCCCTACCTCATGAGCCACAGCCACCCCAGGATTCCCATCAGAAAACCAGGAGAAACAGACCTTAGGTGCCCTGGAGGACTACAGAAATAAAGTCAGTAACACCAGTGACTGACACAGTGTGCAGTAACTATATCAAGCACTACTGAAGTAGTTCTCCCACAATAATGGTAATCGTGCTAGAAAATATGAAAAAGCTTCAAATTTCTACAAAATGAGTGGCAGCTATTTATGGCACCAGACTCGGAGGTAAAATGTTTATTAAATATTTTGACTGTTGTCCCTTTAGAGAGTATCAAACTTTCTAACAAGCACTACTGCTTTTTGATTGCTCCAGTCTGAGAGCAGATTGTGATGGATATGTTTATACCTTGTTCTACTTGACAAGATCACATTTAGACTTAAATGAATTTAAATGTATTGTCTGAAGTCTTCCTTAAAAAGTTAAAAAAAAAAAAATTGCAGCAACAGTGACTGAATCCTTCAGATTGTTCCTGCTGGTATTGAATGTAAGTGAATATGACTATGAGATTAACTGTTTTTCTTAAGTTATAACTGAGTAACATTTTTTTTAGCTTGGTATACTATGTCTGCAGTGGTATGTGCTGCTTCCCTGAATCTACATCTGGAAAAACTCTCACATTCCCACATCTCCTCCAAGTTCACTACATAAGTGATTAGCTCCAAAGGGGGTTGTTGTTTCTGACAAAACATTGTAGAGTCACTACATCCATAATACTAAAATGATCCTAATTGTGGACAACTTCAGCAGTGGCCAAAATTTCACCCTTCCTTGTCTGTATCATACAAGTGTCACCATTAAACCATTAAAATTAAAACTCCTATTACAGAACATAAAAAAAGGACAATCAAATGTGGCCTATTAAATATCAGATCTCTCTCATCTAAATCTCTGTTAGTGAATGATTTGATAAGTGAACATCACATTGACTTATTGTGTCTTACTGAAACATGGTTACAGCAGGAAGAATATGTCAGTCTAAATGAATCCACTCCACCTAGTCACAGTAACTGTCACATCCCTCGAAACACAGGCCGAGGTGGTGGCGTGGCAGCGATCTTTGACTCAAGCCTATTAATCAACCCTAGACCTAAACATAGTTATAACTCATTTGAAAGTCTCACCCTGAGTCTCTCACACCCAAACAGGAAAACTCAAAAGCCTTTTCTGTTTGTTATTGTATACCGTCCACCTGCTCCTTATTCAGAGTTTTTAAGTGAATTCTCAGACTTTGTCTGATTTAGTGCTTAGTACAGATAAAATAATCATAGTAGGTGACTTTACTATTCATGTAGATGCCGACAATGACAGCCTCAACAATGCATTCTGTTCATTATTAGACTCAGTTGGCTTCTCTCAAACTGTAAATAAACCCACTCACTGTTTTAATCACACTCTTGATCTTGTTCTGACATATGGCATCGAAACTGAACACTTAATAGTTTTTCCCCATAACCCTCTTCTGTCTGACCATTTTCTAATAACTTTTGAATTTCCATTAATGGATTATACTCTATGTGGGAAACAATTCCACTACAGCAGATGTCTATCTGGCAATGCTGTTACCAAGTTTAAGGAAATAATTCCGTCTTTATCTACTTCAGTGCCGTTTGCCAACACAGTGGAAGGAGGCCACCTTAACTTTACTCCCACACAAGTCGATAATCTTGTTGATAGTGCTACAGCCTTCCTGCGTAATACACTTGATACCGTTGCCCCTCTGACAAAGAAGGCAGTGAAATAGAGGAGGCCCCGTGGTACAGCTCGCAGCTCCGCTCCCTAAAGCAGGCATCACAGAATCTGGAAAGGAGGTGGAGCTCCGCTAAGTCAGAAGAGTTTTAGCCTGGAAAGATAATTTGATAACATATAAAAAGCCCTTCATAGTGTCAGAACCGCATTTTATTCATCACTGATTGAGCAAAATAAGAACAACCCCAGGTTTCTTTTCAGCGCTGTAGCCAGGCTAAGAGCCACAGTGCTGTTGAGCTTAACATTCCTTTAGATCTCAGTAGTAATGACTTGATGTGTTCTTTCAAATCACACACAAACCAAGTCTTTAGAACCTCCTTCTTTCTTTCTTTTTTGTTTTGTTTGTTGTGTCCTGATGCTTTTCTTTTCTCTCTCCTCTATCCACTTAACCCAAGATCACGATAGGTCAAGATAGTTTTATTTTTAAGCACATACTTTTAACCGATTCAGTAATATTTATAACAAAAATGATTAAATAGATTTAGTTAATGGTGGCCTGTTAAGGGGTGGCTTTCGTCAAATTGTCATTTATTTGTATTTTTTAAAATTCCATCTCTTATTGTATGGTTAGATATGTAAGTATTATTTATCACAAAACAGACTGAGTCTAGTTCGGCTCCATACCAGACTGAGTGGTAGAATAAACAGACATATAATCCACAGTCATTCGTATAATTTCTCTGGTAGCTGTGATGAAAAGGACATGATGCATGACAGAAACCTACACACTGGATTGATTATTTTTACCCTGGGGGCCCTTGCTCAATTGACTCAGTGTTGAAAACTACCAGGCAAATTTCCAGAGGCTATATTAGTCATCCAGGAGTGACATGCTGCGATTTATGAAGTTTTGTTTTCAGCATCTTAGCTGCACAGAAACTGAGTAATGTTACAGTGAGGGATGAAAACAAAGAGTGCCCAAACTTAGCAGTACATGGCTGCAGGCAGTCAGTACAACATGAAACATGCACAGAAGTGCATGAAAATATTTCATGTTCCCATGGGGTTTGTGTTATAGGTTCCCAACATGCTAAATAGTACTACATTTCTAAGTGTTTCCTAATACTTTTAAAGGGTAGTTCTGATATACTACATCTTAAATTCTAATTACATCAAGTATAATCACAGACAGAGCCACAGTTGCTAGGATCTCTCCCAAAGAACATAACATCTCAGCAACTTGAGGATCACAGATCATTCTGACTGCTCCGCTCTTTGCACTTCTGGTCCTCTGTGTTTACACATGAGATGTTCAGACCCAGTACTGAGGGCTGACCATCTGCGTTATGAATCACTCAGGACCAAATGCATAATCACAAAAGGTGCTGTTATACTGCTTCTGTAGACAGCTGGAGCTAGTCAAATAGAAGCATATTGGTTCTGTCAGATGTGCATGAGAACACTAAAAAATGCTGAAATACACTCCTATAAAAAGCGACCCAGTCATTTGTACTAGCAGGTTATTATGAGTTATAACAGTTACATAATATAGTTTGGTGACGTCCAGCTAGCACAGTAATTATGACAGAAGCAAAGGACCGTTAAGAGATGTAGTACATGGAGCCACAAACTCCACATTAGGAAGAGGGTTGGGGTGGGTGGAACATAAAACACAGGACTTCCCCCAGGAGAGTGATGTTCCAGTGTGTAAGCAACTAGTGTTTGTTCCTAAACTTAACCAAGTAGTTTGTGTGAGTAAACGTAATGAAACCTTGATGGCTTCATAATCACGATGGCATGTTCATTAGAGGTCTGGAGAGCCGGTACTCTTCATCGTAACCGTGTGTTTATGGCTGTTTCCATGACAACAAAGGTCCATAAAGTTTGCTGGTGCAACACATGTTGTCATTTATGCCGGTGGAGTTCTTCCAATTCTGCCTGAAACTGGGAGGGCTCATTTCATAATAAAAACCTAGCTAGAACATGGTTTATGTATATGTAAGAAATGAATAATTTTCTAAAATAAATCTACAGCATTTCCTGTTTCATTGCATGTTGTAATCGATCTGTATGGGTTTGCCACCTTCAACATTGATGGGCCATTCCACACCCATCACCTTGTCTTTACAGTGTATGTGCAGTCCAGACTAGACTGCCAAACTTGGCTGTTGAGCACAGTATTAAATTGAATCACAAATGAAGTGAAAGAAGATTGTAGCAATGCTGATACCATGCTGATGAAATGCTTACCAAAGGCTTCAGGCCAGGGCATGTAGATGCTGCTTTCCTGTTCCAGATACTCTGCAGGAAACCAGGATGGCTGCCTGAGGACACGCTTGAGGTCCGACTGAGCTTCTTTATTGCCCTCCTCAGAAAACACATCTTCCACCAGTGTCAGCAGTGATGCCATCACCCACAATATTGCCTGACAGTATCAAGCAACATATAGTTACTTTATTCAGCAGGCTGGTAAGGGAAGTCATAAGATTCAGAGCTTTATTTTCACTTCATCATAAAAATCATCAAACATCATCAGTCATCAAAAAGGCACACATGGTTGCAGTCATATGCTTTTCAGTGGAGCCCCCAATTTTCAGAGAAACAAAACACATTTCTGTAGAAGCACTAATCAGAAGAAGCGGTGCTTGGTGTATGGCAGTACTGTTTAACAAGCCCTTACTGACTTTTCTTTGGCATGCAAGAGTAGCAGTCAAAAAATAAAAGTCATGCATTCAAAACATTTACTTTAAGTATTCTTATAGTACCAAATGTAAAAGTACAGTGTTTGAATTACAAGGCAGTCGAGGGAGTCTCCCCCAGGAGACACCGGAGCTCCCCTAGAAACAACACAATCCCATACTGTGGGGGTCTCAGAGAAAACCACTAGCATGTCTAATGCTGAAATGAAAGTTATTAAGGATAAGGATAATCTCCTTCATTGACCAAGTATGTTACACACAAGGAATTTGTTTCCGGTACAAAGCAGCCATCTGTGGTGCCACCACAACCAATGGCTCTAACCATCTGGGGTAACGGGGGGGGGTTCAGTGTCTTGCCCAAGGACACTTCGACTGCCGGCACCGAGATTCAAACCTTCAACCTTCTGGTTGGGAGACAACTGCTCTACCCACCGCACCACTGTCACCTCCCGAATGTCACTAATGTCCCAGGCTCATTCTGGAGTCAGTCAATCATCTCTCCAGATGGTTGAAAATGCTGCTGTTTGTTTACTGACAGACACGTAAATATGAGCACATCTCAGCTGGACAGGCTTCCCTTCATTGGCTCCTGGTTCCCCTCAGAACTGAATTTTTGTTTTTAATATTTTAAATGCTGTGGCACCCCAGCACTTCAGCGATCTCATTCAACAGCATGCCCCAGCTAGATTTCTTGGATCTCCGCAAGGTCCCGTCACACGATGGGGCGACAGGACTTTTGCCATCATGTCCCCAAAGCTTTGGGATGATTTGCCTTTTTAATATTAGATTGCGACAGATTTGGCTGTGTTTAAATCTCTCCTTAAGACCTTTGTATTTACTAAGGCATTTGATTCTTAATGGAGTGTGATATTTATTGTTGTTGGCTCTTATTATATTTTATGGTTTACTTTCTGTCTTAAATGCATTTAACTGTCAGGTCCGCTCGACGCGACCTGCCCTCCTTTCTCTCTCTTGTCCTGGGGGATCGGCACCTCAGCTGTGTCGCATTCTGTAATCAGTGACTCGTTGGGTGAAGTGCACAGCTGAGGCACATTCCATTGATTACCTCCCTTTCCTTATTTAAACCACTGGCAGACGCTCCGTTGTCGCCGGAGCATTAAATGTGTGTATTCAGATGTTATGTTAGTTTCAACGCTGACAGTCTTCTGTGCTGTTGATTCTTTAGTTATGTTGATGCCGTGATTTTATATGTCTCTTGATTTCAACGCTGACAGTTCCTGTGCTGTTGATTTCTTGTTTTTTTGTTTACTACTCTGCTTCCCTAACGCCGTTAGCTAATCCACCTGGTTATTGTCTACTCACCTGTCTGTCCTGGTCCTCTGACTCTCCTGGTTCCAATAGTTCATCTGTCTGCTTACCTGCTCGTCTTGGTCTCCTCAGCCATCACTGCCCTACCCTGGTTATGCCCTGTACATATACCCAGTTCCTTTGTTTGTGTCCTCAATAAATCCACCTTTTTCACTAGCACCTGGGTCTGCATCTTGAGTCCTCCCTTCTTGTTCTCCCTCACCTCCTGGTGAGGGGGACTCAACCATAACAGAATGCTCTGGCCAAACATGGACTCAGCGAGCTCAGGTGCTAGTCATCCCTCATCCCCATTCGCCAGCTACAGACTGAAACAGCCCTGGTCTCAGACATCAGAGACGCCACCTCCTCTCCGGTTCCTGTCTCCGAGCGGGTTGGACGGCATCCTCCCGAATGGCTTCAACGCCCCCCCACCCGGTGCCAAGGTCGTCCTCCAGAACTGTCCTTCTTCGCCCCCTAGCCTGACGATGAGGTCATCCTCCAGAACTGCCCTTCTTCGCCCCTGCCTGGTGCTCATGGGTCACCCTAGGTGTCCCTGTGTTTCTTTTGGACTATGTACACGAGTTTTGGGATTTTGGGGTTTTGGGGTTTGGTGGACTACATACACTGTTTTTGGGACCTTTTTTCTTGGATTTGTTACTGCCGGGGTTGTTTTTTTGTTCTGCCCGTTATTGTCTACTCACCTGTCCATCCTGGTCCTCTGACTCTCCTGGTTCCATTTGTTTATCTGTCTGCTTACCTGCTGGTCTTGGTCTCCTCAGCAATAACATATCATAACATTAATTAGCTCTTTTTCTTCATTATGTGAAGCACTTTGGTGATCCAGATTGTGCTGTAAAGTGCTATATAAACACATTTTGACTGGATTCAGTTTGATGTGTGTATAACTCTGCCCTGGTCAGTGCACCCAATTTTATCTTCTGCCAATAACATGCAGTCATGACCAATAGCCAGAGGCTTCATAGTGGACAGTAACTTAATAAGAGGGATGTTCTCTCCCCATGGATCCATGTTTCTCCATAGTATGCAAATCACACTCTCCTTAGCTCCTCCACTCAAAGCCATCCCCTCCATACTAAAGCAGTGACAGAAAACTGCCAAATAATGGAAAAACATCACTGAACTCATATACTGAGCTTCCATAGGAATGGTGTCCCATTCTTTGGCACATTTAATTGTGTATTACGTTATGTGGCTCATAGAATGCTTTATGCATTATTTAGTGTACCTGTCCATAATTATTGTATGTGATGTCAGACTGGCAATTCTTAAAATACTGTATATAATGTTTGATACAAATCCAGTTTGCACAGGACTGATGTGTACTGCCTCAGTATGCCCCAACTCCAAGTCTGGTACTGACAAAACCTTCACCCTCCTCCACCTCTCACCTGACGTGCCATATTTATGGAGGCAAACAGCACCTTAAACAACATTACAAATTCACTGTATGACAAAGTTTAACATGAGTCAGTACAGGTGGTGACTGACTGAGTCCCGTTTTCTCCTTGGGGGTTACCGTAGCTGCATGGACTCACTGGAGCGTGTTACAAACCCAATTACTCAACTCAGTTCTGCTTGACTCAGCTGCAGCTGATAGCGGCTCACGTACAGACTCTCTGCCATCTGCACTACCTGGAATGCTGAAGAGACACTTAAGAGCCTTGGAGATTATCAGATTAGTTTACATACAGGTCAGGTAGCAGAGTTGATGCTTGTTAGTGTATAAGCCTGTGGATATTACCCATGATTCCT
>NW_018128130.1:1045478-1054744 GCF_001952655.1 Monopterus albus
AGAGATGCACTGCTGAAGATTAGTTACATTACATATCTTTTGTGGCTATGTTTTAACTGTTCTGCATTTTGATTCAAATACTGTTTTTGTCATCTCTTGGTCATCTTTGTTGGTTTATTTCTTCTAATGTCATGATACAACACACAGTACGCACTAGTTGGTTGCATTTTAGTTATTTACAGTATTGTTAAAAAATGCACATGTAGCATTGAGTTTTTAAAAGTTATCAGCTTTATATCTTACAGCTTAAAAAGCCTCTTAAAAGCTTACAGCTTAAAAGTCTTGTCTCAGTCCTGCATTTGACTCTTGCCTTTTTATTCAGAACAAAGATGCTTCATTTCAGTGGTGGTCAAATGACACCAGCATCTGAGACCTTAGACTGTACTGCTAAGGTTATGAATGAAGAACTGTCACCACTGCATCTCTGGTCAGCTGAGAATAAGACAGACTGCTTTGCTGAGAAACAAAGCCCTCAACATTTGAACATGCTCACCTTCCAGTTCTTCAGGTGATGCTGGGTAGTTGATGCCTCCTGTCTCCACCAGGTTTTTCCATCTGAAAGAAGAAATGAACAGTGATAAGGGAAAGCATTATTCACTGAGGAGTAGAATTAACTGTTCTTTTTAAATATCTTAAGGGGGGGGAGTTCTGCCCTTCTGTCACTTTAACAACAAGGTACAGTTGCTTTGGTTATTTATCAAAAACGTTTCACCGATGATGCATACTCTGTTCACCATAGTGTCATGAGCATTGACAGACAACTGTTCACTTACAGGATAACACACTTCACTTTGTTTAAATGCTGTCTGGTGTTTGTAGAGATGTATCTAAGTTTAGAGGGAATGAACGTGACCTATCTATTTAATCAAAGGAAGTGAGTGTTATTATGAAAACAGTGGCTGTGAAAACTCTCACAGTCCTTTTCTACATTTAAAGCAACCTCACCTGACTCTCTGCTCCCCATCACTCAGGACATTCAGAGGATGTCACTGTCCCAACCCTCCTGTCACTGTCCCAAACCCCCCAATGATAATGATGCCTACTCAACGACCCACCTCCTCACCTTCAAGGATGTCTCTGACAGGCACCTGGCCTCCTACTGTCCATCTCACTTACCAGTCAAGAAGCTATTTAAAGATGCACCCATAAAGCTCAGTCAGCTCAGTGAACTATTAGACAGTAAAAACAACACACATCATCACTCAGGGGTCCACCAGAGATGAGGCAGACCCCATGCCATGTCCTCAAAGATACATCCAGTGGCATGGTCAGTCTCATCATAGCAACCACAGACCCTCAGGTACCTGTCTCATGAATGTTAAATATGTAAATGTTCAATCACCACCGGCCTCCTATACATGTGACTTAGGCCTTTCCGGTTCCCTTTAGAGTTGGTTGTTTATAATGTCCGCTCTCTGACTAATAAAGCATTTTTAATGAATGATTTAATTAATTTATCACCTCCTACCAGCTAGATCTCATGCTTCTTACAGAGACTTGGCTTTAAGAACAGCTTTAGTGCAAGAGTTTTCATCAAAACAGCCCACCACAGATTTATAGTATTTCTAGACTTGGTGGTATTGCTGCTATCTTTACGAATAGTGTGAGCAGATTTCATTTGGTAAATTTAACTATTTTGAATATGTCTGTAAGAAGGTTCCAGTTTCATTGCTGTTGCATTTGAAAATGTACTATATAAATAAACCTGCCTAGCCTTAAAGTTACACAAAGTTAAAAAAGAAAGAAAGAAAACAATTGACCCTGTTTCAGGCAAAATGGTAAATTCACAATTGGAGTCAGGGCTTCAGTACTCAAGTCTGGTTTTGATCTCAGGTTTGGTATTAGGAACTTTCTTATAGTTTGCCACACTGGGGGTTATATTCTCCTGCAACAAGGCTGGCTTTAGTTATGTCCAGTCAAACCAGCTCCTCTCATCCCTTCTCATCGCGGATGTTTGAAATCCTTGGTGCAGTTTTTTTGCAAGCGGTGAGGATGTGTCTCCACTACCATGTGAGGTTTCATTTTCTTTGCAATAAGTTCCACTAGCATGTATCTTTCCTCCATCACCTTGTCAGACAGTTTCACACAATCCCACAAACAGTCCTGCTGCCTCTGGTGCAGATCTCCTGCTCTTAGGCCACGTTTCTCTCAATGTAGAAGGGATGTTTGGTTGCCAAGTGTCACATATCACAGCCTAATTTACATGGTCTGACTGTTTTGTTCCAATATAACTTAAGTGCTTCCACACTTTTTTGCAAAGCGGATCATCAACAATGACAGACTGCCTATGCTCAATTACTCTGGCTTATATGACATCATCTAGACATCACATGACCATACCAAACAGTATTACTGATTATCATCCTGCTTCTCTTCTGGCTTTATATGGTAATACTAGCAATAACTTGTAACATTTAGTTAATTTTGGCTCTTGCACGGTGTTAATATTGAGAAATCCACACCGGAAGTGATAACTTTTATGTTTTTTGTCTTGTGTAAACAGAGCTCAACATGAGCAGCAAAGACAATAACAGAAATTTAGCTCATTCAAAATCCACATTTAAAAACTTGTGTTGCAAGGTGATCTCGACCTCTACACAAAGACCTTGCATTTCCCCACTTTTGTGTAACATGGAATGTGAGAAAATCCATCTTTAGGCACTGACACTAGACCAGTTTAAGGAGTGAATACTGTGGCAGTACTGGGCGGAGATCGCCACGATCACCCAGCTGGATGAGCTCTTGTATTAAAGGAAAGATCAGACCTGTTTTAAATGCAGGATCCATTGGAAAAAGATTCACTTGATCAAAAGTTTCTTAAACAGTAATGAACATAAAACAGGTCTAATAAAACTGAGCAAAGCATGCAACATCTCTGAAGGAACCTGGGATGCAATCTAAACTATTTAATACAGCCTAGTTTACAGTATAGTGCATGTAATAGCATGATAAAATAACACAGATGCTTTCAAGTTCAAAATAACACAGATGCTTTCAAGTTCACTCTCTCATAAAATAAAAAAATTACAACCACGAGATCTCAGAGTTAAAAAAGAAATGCCAGGACACAGAGAGTCTGTCTGTAAATCACTTAAAGGTCCACCAGGATATAAAAGGCAAAACAAGACAGCAAAAGTAAAGTTTATGTTGTGCTTTTAGTGTTTCTTTTCTGACAACTTTGTGATTTTTTTAGTTCAACCCCTATATACTTCCTTTGGTAAAGCAGACATAGATGGAGAGTAGGGTACCAAAGGAGAACTGGATCAGGTTGCACGACACTGTATGTGTAAATGGTAGCCTGCAATTATAGAGTAATATCAAGTCTGCTTGCAACTACTTAGACCAGATACACATAAAAGAGGAAAGCTGTACCTTAAATTTAAAAAGACAATTTTCCCTATAATACAGATCATCATTGTAATGACAGCAATTATTAAAAAGTGACATCTTCACATTGAAATGTCCATCACAATACTGTGAAAGTGTTGGGTGAACTGTTTTTTTTTAAATCAAGTTCCACTTATGAGATTTCTTTTGGGGCATTCAGATGTACCTCGTGGCCTTCACATGAAGAAAACACTGGCTGTTTTTATATCAAAGTCCTGTCATAGCATCAGACTGGCTGGCCAGAGTCAGAGCTAACAAACATAAAAAGCTCCTGTTGGATTTTTCTGTTCTCTAATAGTGATGAGAATAATGGTTCTTGGAAAGGAGCCAGATCTTATTGCTCCATTCCTTTGAGAGATGTTCAAAAGCAAGCGAGTGATGATTTATTTACTGTGTATAGCACCTTTCAACACTTCTTCTTCTTCTTTCGGCTGTTCCTGTTAGGGGTCGCCACAGCGAATCATCTGTTTCCACCTAACTCTATCCTGGGCATCCTCTACTCTCACCCCAATTAACTTCATGTCCTCTTTTAGCACATCCACATACCTCCTCTTTGGCCTTCCTCTTGACCTCTTGCCTGGCAGCTCCATCTCCAACATCCTTCTACCAATATAACCACTATCCCTCCTCTGCACATGTCCAAACCATCTCAATCTGGCCTCTCTGACCTTGTCCCCAAAACAGCCGACCTGAGCTGTCCCTCTGATGTGCTCATTCCTAATCCTGTCCATCCTGGTCCCTCCTAAAGAGAACCTCAACATCCTCATCTCTGCTACCTCCATCTCTGCCCTTTGTCTTTTCCTCACTGCTACAGTCTCTAACCCATACAGCATAGCTGGTCTCACTACTGTCTTGTACACCTTTCCTTTGATTCTTGCTGCCACTCTTCTCTAACACAACACTCCTGACACCTTTCTCCACCCATTCCAATCTGCACTCACCTCTTCACCTCTTTCCCACATTCCCCATCACACTGGACTGTTGACCCCAAATACTTAAACTCCTGCACCTTCTTGACCTCAGCCCCCTGTAACCTCACTGTTCCACTTCCCTTCCTCTTGTTCATACACATGTATTCTCTCTTACCAAAACTGACTTGCGTTCCTCTTTTTTCCAGAGCAGACCTCCACCTTTCCAGGTGTTCCTCCACCTGCTCTCTGCTCTCATTACAAAGTGCTTCATAAAAATAAGATGGCAAAACTAATGTTAGGACAGAAACGAAGCATCAAACATGACCAAACATATTGTATACAACCCCTCTACATCCACACAGATATCAATACACCAAAACAAAAACTAAATAAATGATTAAAAAAAAACATCAGTTAAAGTGAATAGTGAATAAAAACATCAGTTAAGGAAAGTGAGAGAATAAAATGAGTAATAGCAGCTGCAACTGATCTAATAGTGAGAGGCAAAGAATTCCACAGTGCCATGGCCTGGACAGTGAAGGCCCAGTCTTTCTTTGTCTTACTCTAAGCTGGGCCCTGGGAACAACCACAAAACACTGGTTTACATGGACACAGCAGGTCAGAGTAGCACTCTGCTGCTTCGCTGTGTAGACCCTGATACGTGATAACCTAGATTTTATATTTAATTCTGAATCCTGCTGGTAGCCAGTGAAGAGAGGTCAACACTGGGGTAATGTGCTGTGTTTCAGTGAGAATACGGGCTGCAGCAACCACCTGCATACAAGCCACAACTCCTTGACTAAGGCAGGAGTACAATGAATAACAATAAACCAGCCATGAGAACACAACAATGTGGATGGACTTTTCAGCACTAAAAATAGAATATGTCTGATCTTAAAAATATTCAACTTCAAAAAAAAAAAAAGGCTCTGCAAGCCTCTTAACATAAATGTCTCATCGAGCCACATGATTGGCTGGAATATTGTGCTCGGAGAACATCCTTACATTCAGTAGCAGTCACTTTTTATTTGTAATTTCATTGCAGCAAGATTTGAAAATGGAGTCTTTCACTTGTTTTTCTGATGAGGGGTTAAAATAATGCCCAGGACCAAGGGCTCCACACTGCGAGCTGGTTACACCATAGACACAATGAGTTAGGTGTCACTTCCCAGTGACTGGCGCCAACCTACTTAATCAAGAAGCCTAGCAGTGGACTCAAACTCCACTAGCTGAAATACCAGTAATATGTTTTGCAGCTCTGCTAAGCGCTCCAAATGGTAACATATAGAAAAAAAAAACAGCACTTCATTCATTCATTCATTCATTCAAAAAGACATGCATCCGAGTATTATTAAACATTCAGACATGAACCCTACAAAAGAGTTACATAGAAACATTTTAGGAGACATGACTGAGGAAGTAGCCCATAAAAAAGTAATTTTGGAAGGGTGGTTTAAATAAATAGCATAGTGGTACATACTTGATAAACCTCAATTCTGTCCTATAGTGTGGGTTTTTGCATTTTAATGATCCCAAATCTGCAATATTGTTGCTGATAAAATCTACAGACAATTTTATGTCCACCAAATTGTCTGTCAAATTCAACACAGATACAAGGCTATGACAGCAGCTGTGTGAGTGTTTACAAAGAGGTTGTCTAGTTCTTTATAGCATACTGTACATAATGTTCACTACTGTATGCTGGTAACTTATGGCTCTGTGTTAACTATGTTTAATGCAGTAGATCTCTGACCAGAGATGTGAAACCCAGTGTACAACACTGTATGGTTTGACAATTCAGAACCCTATACGGTCAAGGACCTTATAGCAGGCTTTGTGACATCTGGTGACCAAAAGAAGAACTGCAGGATGGATCTTATGAGCCTCATACGGGGTTAAAAACACTGCATTATTGACATAGCACAACCGATAGGGCACCGCAAATACAACACGGTGAAAAAGTATGACATTTTGAATGCCTACATCTGTACCTGCAATAATGTAAAAATAAGTTCTTCGGTGCAGAGAATGATCACAATCCACGCACAAACCAATATGTTAAACCAAGTTCTGGTTTCACAGGCAATACAGTAAGTATTGGGCAGAACGTTGCTCTAATTTCCTAAATAGAAGATGTGCACCTCCATAATGTACCAAAAACATATGCACATACAGTAAATGCATACAGAAAAATACATATTAAAATGTCTAATGTATTTCCCTTTATTTGCTTGTTTGAATTGTTTTCATTTAGATATTAAAGCCTATCAAAAACCTTCATTCTGCTGTTGAAACACACCTTCAAGGTAAGGAAGAACTACATCTAGCCAGCCATAGGCAAATGTAACTATATCCTACAGTAATCAAAATGGTAAATCTATATTTGACTTAAGGTTATTAGCCCCAAGTACCTAGGACTTTACTATTATGTCCATATGTGTTTTATTAAGCTTCTTGAAAAGGATAAAGGCTAAAAGATTCAGAAATGCTCACCTTTGCCACTGGAGACCTTTGCTACTGTTGAGCCCCATCTGTGTGCCTCACCCTACAAGCAGACAGATGTGTAAATTATCAGTGTCTGATAAATGTAATCTACTGTATTAACAGGCCCTTATGGACGCCACAGCAGCTCTGACTCAGATACGAGGATGGAAGTGTTTCTATGCCCACCAAACTTTGATGATCATTAGCACGTTTGACAATAATGCAGGTCATAACTCTTCCTAATCCCACATTTCAATCACTGCCCTATTTTTGAAGGGGTTGTAGAAATACTTCCAGAAAAGTTTGGGCATTTTCCAAAATGCAATAAGAACTAAAATCTGTGATTTGCTCATTCACTTGAACCTTTATTTAACTGGCAAAGTACAAAGAAAAAGTTTTCAGTGTTTTCACTGGGCAACTTCATTGTATTTTGTAAAAAGAAACAAGTTTAGAATTTGATGCAACTCAAACAAAGTTGGGACAGAGGCCTGTTTACCACTGAGTTACCATCCTGGTAACTACAGTATTTAACCATTTGGGAGCTGAGGATACTAATTGTTGCAGTTTTGCTGGTGGAATATTGGTCCATTACTGCTGGATACAAGACTTCAGCTGCTCAGCAGTCTGTCGTCACCAATATCTGATCGTCCTCTTCATGACGTGCCAGACATTTTCAGTAGGAGGCAGATGTGGACTGCAGGCAGTCCAGTCAAGCACTTTTTTTTTTTGAATTACATTGTGGAAAATGTCATAACTATTCTAGAAACAGGGTTGACCCCCACACCACAGATGCTGGTTTTTGCTCCTTTCATTAATAACAATCTTGATGGTCTTTTTCATCTTCGGAACCCGACATTTCCTGGTAAAAAACTGAAACATGAACTTGTCTGACCACAGAATGTCTCCACTGTCTGTGGGTCCATCTGAGTTGAACTTGGGCCCAGAGAGCTCAGCTGCGTTTCTGCACAGAGCTGATCTATGGCTTCCCCCTTGTGTAATACAGTTTCAGGTTGCATTGTTGAGTGACAACGGTTTTTCTCTTGAGCCCATGTGGCCATATTCATCACAGTAGCATGATGGATTCTCATGCAGCGCCTCCTGAGGGCTTGAAGGACATGCACTTACAACAGTGGTTTTTGCCTACTGGCCATTACGCAAAAAGATTTTCTGGATTCCCTGAATCTTTTCACAGTATTATTGACTTTAGATGGTGAAAGACCTAAATTGTTTGCAGTCTTGCATTGAAATTTTTTTTTAAACTGATTCTCTCAGGAGGTTTGGCACAAAGTGATGATTCATAACCCATCCTTGAATGCAAAGACTGGGTCTTTGGTGGATGCTCCAGTCATGATACCTTCATCTGTTACCAATCCATCCATTATCTACACCGCTTATTCCTGAACAGGGCCGTGGGGGGTCTGGAGCCAATCCCAGCCAACACTGGGTGAGAGGCGGGGTCAACCCTGGACAGGTCGTCAGTTTATTACAGTTAGTTAGTTATCACACTTAGAGACAAACAACCACACACACATGCTGTGTTTTCATTCCTTGTGGGGACTTTACGTTGACTTACATTCATTTCCTGTAGACTTATCCTAATCTTAACCATAACTACATAACCTCAGTGATATATCATGTTATCTGAGTGATATATCATGTTGGGGTTTCCTCTGCTGAACTAGAACTTTCTTGACAGCAGTCAGGCCACCTAGCACGACTTTTTGTGTCTGTTTAGGCCACATAACCTAACCTCATCCTAACCCTAAACCATGTTGCCACTCTAAAATTCAGTGATTTTCTTGTGGGAACTAGCTTCTGGTCCCCACAAGAATGGCCAAGTCCCCACAGTGTGAGTAGGTTAACAGGTTTTGGCCCTCATGATGTAAGTAATACAAAGACACACACACACACACACACACACACACACACACACACACACACACACACGCCTATGAGCAATTTAGAGTCGCCAGTCAACCTATACTGTCTTTGGACTGTGGGAGGAAGCCGGAGTACCCAGAAAGAACCCACGCAGGCACAGGGAGAACATGCAAACTCAACACAGAAAGGCCCCGGGTCGGTCAGGGCTCAAACCTGGAACCTTTTTGCTGTGAGGCAAGAAGGTTAATGTGACTGGGGCTTGCAAAACCCCAAATCATCCATTTATTCTGATGAAATTTTGCCACAGAGCCTACCCGAAGATCAGATATCAGATACAAAAGGAGTGGACTAGACCCATATTACCCCTTTTACCTATCCCCGGAACAATGAGTTCTTTAATCCATACTGTATGGGAATGTTATGAAGTGTCAGAGTCTTGGTGCAGGGTGACTGACATCCTTTCACATTTAACTTGAACCGCCACCTTATTGTGGTGGAGGGGTTTGAGTACCCGAGTGATCCTAGGAGCTATGTTGTCGGGGGCTATATGTCCCTGGTAGGGTCTCCCAAGGCAAACAGGTCCTGGGTGACGGGTCAGACTAA
>NW_018128130.1:1057904-1076361 GCF_001952655.1 Monopterus albus
CTCTCGGCTGGCCTGGGAACGCCTCGGCATTTCCCCGGAGGAGCTGGAGGAAGTGTCTGGAGAGAGGGAAGTCTGGGCATCTTTGCTGAGACTGCTGCCCCCGCGACCCGGCCCCGGATAAGCGGAAGAAAATGGATGGATGGACAAATTCCACTGGATCTTGTATTACCTCTTTTGAATGAGGACTCAAATCTTGCACTGCCTAAACAGACACAAAAACTGCTGTCAAGAAAATTCTAGTTCAGCGGTGGAAACCCCAGCATGATATATCACTCAGACACTGGTCAAGGTGTTCTTTGGACATTGCATATCTGGAACTATCTTCAGGAAAAATAAACAATGCTCAACCAAGGACACTACAGATGTCGTCAGCATTGACAGAGAATGCAAGAAGCCGTATAACTTAATGACTGAATGATGTAAAAAACTAAAAAAGCTTGTGCCTGCCGGTCAGTAGGCTTTGAGGGGGAGGGGAGCGGGTGGTGGGGTGGGGTGGGGGCTTTTACAGCACGCAAAGCAATTGTTCAGCAAGTGCACTTGTTCACTTGGAAAGTTGGATTGAATAAAAAAAGATCATCAGGATCTGCTGACAGACAGTGAGCTGTTCTGACAACAGGGACGCTATGCTGAATCACTTTTAGTGTGAGTTCCCAGACACAGTGCTAGGACGCTGCATTGCCTGGCATTTGTCCAATTTGAAGAAAAGGTGTAACGGAAATGCATGTGAATGTGGTTTGCTGAAATGAGTGTCAAAATAAAGGTACATTTAACATCGATTGACGCTTTGCATTGATGACATTGGCTTTTGAACAGTGCATCAATCAAGATCAATGGATTGTTACAATCCTATCTATGATGCCCTGGTCCCTGACTTTGCCACCACCCCCTGCCACTCAGCTCATGACCACAATTCCCTGGTGGTGGGCCTACGGGGCTGAGGCTCAGTGTAGTTTTTGAGGTACATGGGTTAAGGCTTAGCCAACAGATGCTTGCCGGAATCTTCCCTTTCAGGTCTGGCATCAGTTTCCCTGATCTGGGTGAGGTGACACAGCTCTCAAAAGTCCAGCTCACTGGGTTTCTTGAAATTGGTCTTTGTCTGGTCCCTCCTCTGGAGCCATTTTGCCTTAGGTGACCCCACCAGGAGCTATCCAATTAATTTCAATTCAATTCAGTTTACATTATTATCCACCATGGTTGAAACATATCTTTGGCTTCCTGCACCACAAGCACATGCTCAAGACACATCTCATAGAAAGACAAACATAGTAACATATCAATAAAACCAATATAAACCATCAGCTTATACATATCATAAAATTTTGAATCTGCCACCTGCAGAGCGAGTGGTTTTGAAAAATTATGATGTCACACCCAAAGGTGAAATCGGGTATGCGAGGTTAAGCCCGCTCCCTGTGCAGAGCTACACTGAGAACACAGGCAGCTAAATGAGAACAGCTATGCTGATGCTAAGCTAGTTGCCTCTGGCTACATAAAAAAAGACTGTTTGGAAATTTTAAACATGATCCTACCAATCTGAAACATCCAGTTGAAGTCCCTCTTCTGCAACAGCAGGTCACTCTCCTTCCCATGCAGGATCTGACTCATACATCTCATACACCACATTCATACACCTCTATTTACTGTCTTGTCAAACCTATGAGACCATTGATGTTACCGGCTGTGAAAATGATTAATTGAAACACTCTTCAACCTATATTCCACTCCACCAGCCCTTTCATACTTACTGCATTTGGAGACACTTACACAGTCCGTACACCCAAAGACCTCTCACTTTGTGCTGGTCGTTGCACTTCTTTCATTAAATTATTATAATTAGCTTAAAGCTGTCTTAAAACTTCAGAACTACCTAGTACAAACAGAGAGATGTATCCCTGGCTTCTAAGTTTATTGCTAATGTATTATCAAATAATTAGCTTGTCTGGTCACTTGACAAGTCCAGCCTTCAATGACTTTTCAGAACAGATGTGGTCCACACCAACTCCTGATAAAGATATCTGGCTCTTTAAATGCCCCACTATGTTCACAGCTACTCAACTGTGTGGTGTACATTTTATCACAGCTTGTTTGCTGAAAGCAACTGCCAACTGTGGCTAGAATGATGAGAATAGACCATGACTTATAGTACATGCAGCGTCTATAAAGACAAAACAATAAACTAAAAGAGATCTCCTGCTGTAGAGCTGGAACACTGGGTGCTAATTCCCTAGGGGCCTTCCCCCATTCCACACAGTCCTTAGAATCAGTGCTATAAAAACTAATAATTAATAACAGTTTAATGAGGTATTCATAAAAAGGTCAAATATACTGTACTACATCTATAACAGCACTTCTAACACTGGCCTGTCAGTCTTTTTGTCCCTTTTGTAACCTATGTGCTCATGTCCAAATAAAAGCATATGAAGTAAAAGAATCTGAAGTCAAATTCTTCTTGCATGTAATATTCTTGGCAAATAGATTATGGTTCTACGAACGTTACAGAGAGCTGTTAAATATTGCCTTACAGCAATGTACTTAAAATAGACACTTGGACAGGGAGGCAAGTCACTGATAAGCGGAAACTCAGTTGAACATTGTTTGTAATCTTGTCCCAGACTGTCAGCTTCCAGTTAATCAAATCTGCTCTCTCAACGTGTGACAGATCTACATTTTCTCACAAATAATCACAATTAAATAGAAACGGACAAAGCTGCCATTGTAGAAATTAAATGTTTTTTCCTTGTTTGATGTTATGTAATTGCTGGAAGATGCACAGGCTGGGATAGCAGAAAGGGGTTGTCCAAAAAGAAATCTCTGGATATGTATTTATGAATTCAGTTATGTGATTTCACTACATAAATAACTGCTCTTCCAATTATGAAATCTTTCCACACAGCAATACATATTCAGTATGTCCATTATATTGATGATCATCATATTAGCATGGATTTTATATCACCTTGTTGTGATGAATCAAATTATATATCTATGAGTTAAAATCCTATGTAATAATAAATCGACATACTGTAGTTGTATTCTTTGCACATAGGATATATTGCCATATTGTTGTGGCTGGGAGCTAACACTTATCTAGTCCCAGAATATGACCCTCCAAAATAAAACCATTGACATTTATGTGAAATGGCAAAATATTTATTTAATTTACTAACTTGATTTCTTTCTTCCTTATTCCATCAATGGCAGTCACTGAGGAGTGTACGTAAATAAAGCCACCGGTTAGACTCCGAGAGCTAGAAACATCAGTTACAAATAGTGAAGCAACAACTCGACATCAGCAAAAGGTCAGTATCTCACAAAACTGTTAACTGCCTTGTATGTACTGGATTTTATTGTTATAGCCTATCGAGGAGCTCCAAACGATTTTCAAAATATACTTTTCAGTTGTCTTGGAAATCGATGCATTGAAATATTCATGTGCAATGCGATGTAGGCTAAAGCAAACGGATGCTTTTACAGTCCCCTGCATTATACTGTCAGTACATGTAGCATTAAAATCTACTGATATATTTTGGCATACCTGTTATAAAAGAATGGAGTGTGTTAAACCCTTTCGAAGGGCTTTTACATTGAGGTCGACGGGCTTCAGAAACTTTGAAACAAATTCGGAAGTGTGCGAATATAACACATTTGTCATCAGCCGTCTTACCTTTGCCGTTCGCCCTCCCGATCATGGGCGTGAATGTAAGAAGAAAACTGCTCCCGTTCCTGTGCTGTGATAATCCGCACACACTTGGGTCTTCTCTGCGCAGCTCTGGGTTTGTTCTTCGCTTATATTCTGTGACATTTTGGAGCAGTCCTTATTCCGGCGCGCCCCATGGCTGAAACCACTGTCAGAGACTGACAGCACTGACCGCAGAACTGCGCCTGCGGGACTGAGCTGACTGAGATGAGAGCGCTGCGTGCAGGGCCGTGCGTCCCGCTGCAGGACAGGTGTGCCCCGACTCGCACGTCTCTTCCAGATGTGTGCGCGTGAAGCCCGGGGTGTCATATTCCCTCCTCCATCACATGATCGCTTACAGGAGTATTAAAATCAACTCAACACAGGCCACATATTTACAGAACTTCGCAATGTAGAAAATGCTTCAGAGTACTGAAGGAAGACAATACACACGTAGCATGTTTAAAAATAAACTTTTTAGACACTCCCATAACCTTTTATATACACCATAGCAATGTATCCATAAAGAAATGTGAGCATTCTTCATGCTATTTTCTAAACAGGTGCAAGTATTCTATATAAGGATCCGTGATTAATATTTGCTACATTTATGTACTTAATGTATGTCCAGAGTTATACAGTATGTTAGGGATCTCAGGGCAAGAGCTTTGACCCCAGACTCTACACCAACTGCCACTATGTTTTGTGTATGTGCCCTTTTGCCTCCAAGTTCCCATTGCACCCAGTGCAACCAGCACTGGTGCTGTAATCTACAGTAGTTTAATGTTCAGTCCATTCCCCACCATAAGTTCAAGAATGAATTTAGCACTCTTAAGCCAATTGTCCAGCCACTTCTTAAAAAGACAAATCTTGATCCTTCAGTGTTTTCTAATTTTAGACCAGGGTCCAAATTATCTTTTATGTCAAAAGTTTTAGAGAAGATTGTTCTTATTCAGCTCCAGTCTTTTCTGACAGATAATGCCATTGAGGAGCAATTCCAGTCTGGGTTTAAATCAGAACACAGTACTGAATCTGCACTATTAAAAATAATAATGACATTTTGTTGGCCAGGGACTCTGGGGATCTAGTTCTGTTGGTGCTTTTAGATCTCTTTGCTGCCTTTGATACAGTGGATCATGAAATCCTCATATCTCGCCTGGAACAGTGTATAGGAATTCGTGGTACTGTACTTAATTGGTTTATATCTTACCTCACGAATAGAAGTTTTTTTTTGTTAATATTGGTAACTGTTCCTCCTCCTCAGCTATCCTCTCCTGTGGTGTCCCCCAGGGGTCTGTACTCGGCCCAACTCTCTTTTCCGCTGGGATCACTTCTAAGGAGATATGGGTTCTCTTTTCATTGCTATGCGGATGACATCCAGATATACTTACCATTAAAAGCAGCTGGAGGGATGTCTCTACAGCCACTGTTTGACTGACCTGAAAGCCTGGCTGGCTCAGAACTTTTTAAATTTAATGAGGATAAGACTGGATGTGTTTTATTTGGTGATCTGGCAAAATTTGCTACTTTTAATCACGACTTAGGCCCCCTGGCTCATCATTTGAAGACAACTGTAAAAAACCTAGGGGTAACGTTTGATTGTGACCTAAGATTCGATAAGCAGATCAACTCAATCATAAAATCTAGTTTCTTTCACCTGAGGTTGCTAAGTAAAGTCAAGTCATTTCTTTCTTTTAATGACTTTAAGATTGCAGTTAATGCTTTTATAGCCTCTAGACTTGACTATTGTAACGCATTATACCTTGGTGTTAATCAGTTGTCTCTCTCTCGTCTTCAAACAGTCCAAAATGCTGCTGCTCGTCTTTTAACAGGTACTAGGAAATTCGACCATATAACTCCGGTACTGGCCTCTCTTCACTGGCTTCCAGTTCATTTTAGAATTCATTTTAAGCTATTGATTTTTGTTTTTAAGGCTCTTGATGGTTTGGCACCACAAGATTAACCCCCCTCCCCCCAAAAAAAGTTAGCAGCTCCTTCTATGGGCAGCAATGGTTGCCTAATTGCTGCTGGAGCCTGACCCTGCAACCCTCTGCCGACCACAGTCCCCTCTCAGCTTTTCAAGCTGTCTGATGGGTGGGGGCAAGGGGGTGGTGGTGCAGATCTGCCAAGGGCAGCGGGACAGGGGACAGTAGCTCAGCGAGGCACCCAGGAGTGACCTGGGACACCCCTCTCCAGCTAAATATTTCTTCATGTCTGCTCAGCAAGCCATGTCTACTCCACAGGAAGAACCACCTGCTACTGCTGAGCTAGCCAAAGACGATTGTAAAAACTTGTAAACAAAGAAAAAAACGTACCTAAGACATGCTGGAGACCGCTCCACTTCTGACCTTCACAACACTCAGAGTGTCACTTCCACAGAGTGGATCCTTTTCAGCAAGTAGCTAATTAGATATACTTAGATACATTCCACCACAGCTTAACTGTCATACTGTAGTGAAATAAACAAAAGCAAGTGACTGCTTGGAAGGAAATAAACATTCCACTGCTTAAAATACCGCAGTATACTTTGGAGACATGACCTGGCCTCCAGCAGCAGACGGTGGCATCGCTTACAGGCCTGGCTACTGACACTAGACCTCTTCTCTTCAGGAAACCATTCCAGAGCTGCACCAGCAGAGGCAGCCCAGTCCTCCACATGTCCAGGTCGCAACCCTCAGTGAAGAGGCTCATTCTCAGTTCACCCTGAAAAAACACAGGTCACCTGCTCAGACAGCCAGTGCTCTGCCAGAACACTGGGAGTAGTCAGGCAGATGTGCTGCTGTATTGTATCACTTCCAATGCTTTTTATTCAAATGATACTTGTTTTTGAAAAACAAAGATCTGCCAGGCACAAAATGATAATCTGGTAACTTCAAATGAATATAAGAGGGAAAAGAATTGTGGATTTTAATTCCCAGAAATGGTATCTTAATTAACTAATTATTTTAATCACAATGGAGGCAGTGTGGTGTTTCACCATGGTGTTCTGTTCACAGACTCCCAGGAGTCACGTTTATGCTCACTATACTCTTCAATCCTCAGCTTCACAGAGGAATTCTTTACTGCATCAAAGTGGAAAATTTATGATCACACATGTCTCCTGGACACAACAGGGTTAACCAGCACCAGCTGTATATGCAGCTATCCTATAGATCTAATATTCTGCATGTATAGTGATTATGCATAGTTTATATGGGATTACTGGCAGTACTGGATTTGCTTTACTTTCATTTGTGCACTTGGAATTAGTCTATGGAAAAATGGCAAAAAGCCTGTTGAAGCTTGTTGCAGCATTTCAGATTCCTTTCTGTGATGCATACTGTAACAAAGCACACTCCATACAATAAGTTAATGTATTCTTTTTGTTGTAATGGAATCTCACTTTACGCCAAACAAGGAAATAAAATATACTGCAAAGACAATACCAACCCACACTATAATGGCATCTGCTGTTGTCCTGAGTGGCAAACCACTACCATTAAGAAAGCTCTAAAAAAAAGCCTGAGAGCATTGACTTAAAATGACTTTGCAAAAATAAAATATGTTTTTAATTTTTGGCCATGGCTCAGATAAATTGACTTCAGTCGCTGGTCTTGTTACCGGAATGCCTTCTTGTATTTATTGCTTTTGAAAGTGGCATTTTTGTCATATGTAGAGTGAAAGTGTCTCTGACTTGAGTTGAGATTGTTTTGTGAACCTACAAGCCCAGTCAGCAAGATCCTTTTAAAAATGTTGTTCAAGCTCAGGTTGATTGATTGGATCGGTGAGGGCCTCCTGACTGTGATCATACTAACAGTTGCTGAGCAAACAGCACCTCAAACAGTAAATCATCTGATACTCATATAGCATGTTTCTACACAATGACGCTTTATGCTAGTTCCCATTCACGCACACACTCACACCGATGGGACAGCCACCGAGAGCGACATGGAGGTCAGTGTGCGACATGCGGACTAGAGAAGCCAGGAATCAAACCACCAACCCTCTGGTCAGGGCACGACCCACTCTACCACCTGAGCCACAGTCACTCATGCTGACATGTTGACCAAATAATTACATCAGAACCTTGCCTCGGGCAGCTTTAAGTTCTTGAGAACACAGCTACTTTAAAACAACCTATTTTTCCTGCAGGTTTTCAAATCCCCTTTCGATAAGTATTATCTTTCATCTCTGATGTTCGGAGAAGTCAGCTCAGCTCTGCTTCCTTGCCAGGCCCCCTCTTCTCTTCGTAATGTAGGTCTGACTGGCTACACCTGATTATTTTCCCATAAATCTTCACCTAGCACAGAGCACTACATCAGTCCTCTCCTCCACACTTCCCAAAGGATATAATTAACTTTTCCTTGCCAACAGACTGATGTCTTAACCCTTCAAAAAGGAATTGATGGCTGGAATAATTTTATTTCAATACTCATTTAAACTCAAATTAGCCCCTGCCAGTATGATGTATTTCCAGGTGTACAATTATCAGCTGCACAAACAGTGTTTTAGTGCAAGATGAATAATGTAGAGGAAATGGGATCTCAGGGGGGGTTGCACAAACCACAACCCGACCTTCTATCAGTTGTTATTTGATGTAGTTTTTCTTCTAAGCTGCCACTTATATGTGAATTCCCAACCAAAAGCAACATATATGCCTGTGTTTTGTAAAGCAAAGTGTGTGAGTGATGGAGAGACGTGAGCCAGCTGCCAACCCTCACATGTGTATTTCGTCGTGGTCAATTACACCTGGCAACTGATGTTAGAAAGCAGGCAGGCACAGACAGAAGCATCCTGACAAAATGATCATCAACATTATTCTGCAATCAATACAGCCCTTGAGGTCAGGGCCTGCCACTGCTCATGCCTCACCACCCTGCAGCTCCTACTATCAAGGAGTCTTACAGTAGTTCTGAAGGACCTGATAACTTTAAGGTTGCTTTGTTCAAACCGGTATTGAATCCACTGGCCCTCAGAGGTCAAGCTAGAGTTTGATATAGGGCCACTGTTATCCCGGGTGGTCACACATGGTTCGAACAGTGTCTCACTGGTGGCACCATGTCCAGATGTCTGTCCAGGGTCACATTGCTGTGCTGGGTGAGGATGATGGACTCTAACTCTCATCCACAGAACCTTAGTTAAAAGACTGAACTGTGGTATTTCAAGATAATGTAAGATGAAGGTAATGTAAGATGCCAACAGATTGTCATCTGTATTGCCATTGAGGAATTTAATGTGTCCAGCACTTTTCCTGAATGAGGTTCTGACAAGATTGCGCCGCTGTGTCTGGCCGGCCGCTTGTTCCTCCTATGCTTGTTTTGTTTTGTTATATTTGATACTGCCTTAGTGTTTTCTGCACTGGTATATGATCGCCTGACTCTTTTAGAAATACGTAACTCTTTTTTTTTATTGAAACAAAGTAACACATTAACAAAACAGTACCAAACATGGGAGACAAGACAACAGTTACATGACATTACAAAAGGATATAAAGTGTTTAACGAGGTTGTAGTGTGTGAAGTGTGGGTATTTCCAACTTATGAAATGCAAGAAAGGGAAAAGGAGGGGAAGTAAATAAAAGAAAAAATTACCAATAATGATGATAATAGTACTACTAATAAAATCAGCTTGCTACATTTCTAGAGGTTGGTGGGAATGTGCGTGGCCTCAGCCCCAGGTATTTGATTCAAGTTGAAATGTGTTAAAAATGGGTTCCATGTGTCATAAAAAGCAGATAAACTATTCTTGTGAGTGGATGCCATTTTGGAATGAACTGGTTGGCAGGTCCAAGTAGCGTGAAAATAATTGTCGGTGCAATCTAGAGTGCATTGTGAGCAGATGTCTGTGTCAGTGAAACCCATTTTGAACATTTTACTTTATGTAATATGGGTTCTGTAGATGGTCTTGTATTGTGTAAGTTGTAAGTTTACATTGCTGGTCATAGAAAAGATATTATTGCAAATTTCTGTCCAGAAGTTAGAGTTGAGGGAGAGAGTTAAATTGCTTTCCCATTTGAGGTTTGGTATTGTTATTGTTGAGTCTATATTTGATATGAGTTTATATAGCTTAGATATTATTTTCTTGGAGAATGTAATTTTCATAATTTCTTCAATTAATTTAGAAGGTTGTAGTGGGTTATTGGTTACACTAATCTTTGACTTAATTATGGATTTTAGCTGATTGTACTGGAGGAACTGTTCTCTCTGAACTCCGTACTTCTGGATCAGTGTATTAAATGATATGAACTTGTTATTTTCAAATAGGTGATGTAAGTGAGTGATTCCTTTGTGTTGCCATGCTGGGAAATAGATAGGGTTATTATGCAGTTTGAAATCAGTTGTGCCAAATTGGAGTCTATCTACATGGTGCAAGTGATGATTTAGTGATTTTGTTTGCTTTCCACCAGGCTGTCAGAGTTGAGAGGAGTGTGATTCTCTTACAGTGATTCATTTTCTTAGTAGAGTTTGGTAGAAAAGGGAGGGCTGCAACTGAGTTATTTAAGTTATTTTTACAGTAATTTTGCTCTAATTCTATCCATGCGCTGTTGTAACTGTCCTTCTGAATCCATTTGACTAAATACTGTAGCTGATTTGCTAAGTAGTAATATTGGAAATTTGGTGCTTCTAGACCACCTAGCGATTTCTTCTTTTGGAGTATAGATAGAGAAATTTTGGGTTTCTTGTTTTTCCAATAAAATTGTGAAGTTAAAGAATCAAGTGATTTAAACCATTTATCTGTGGGTGTTGTGGGAAACATTGTAAACAGATAGTTGATTTGAGGTAGAGTTTTCATTTTGACAGTAGCTATTCGACCAATGAGTGAGAGAGGAAGATTGGACCAACGTTTAAAATCATCTTCAATCTTTTTTTAGCAGGGGGGTGTAGTTGAGATTAAAAAGTTCTGACAGCCTGGGAGAGATATTAATACCAAGATATTTAATGTTGCCTGTGCAGAATTAGGGGGAGGAGTCTTGAGCTGCAGAATCCCAGGCATCCTCAAAGAGTGGTAGTATGGTGGATTTATTCCAGTTTACTGTGTAGTTTGAGATCTTAGAAAATGTGTTAATAATATGTAAAGTTTCTTGTAGAGAATTATAGGGATCCTGTAAATATAACAATAAATCATCTGCATAAAGACAAATTTTGTGTTCTGAGTAAGTATCTTGTATTGTATTTGGAAATACGTAACTTAGTGTTTCGTCATCCCAGTGTCCACCAAGGCTGCCAATCGAAGCTACCACCACCTCCACTGGCGTCCATACCGCCTTTCCTTCGATGCTCTGCTGGCCCTCTCCTGAGCAGATCTCGTGGGAGGTGACGCGGCAGGAGAGCGGGACTTCATGTTAAGTTGAAAACTTGCCTGAACTCACTGATGTGGACTGAGCACCTCCTGGAGCATGGCAACCATGACTCCAGCCAGACTCTGAGCTATAACTACTGCTTGCTTCGACCGGTCGGCTTAGACGTTGACCCTCCTTGCCCACTCTGACGGCTTGTGAGATGCTCTGACCAGCGTTGTTCTCAAGCCAATCTTCATGGTGCTGGCCACTCTCAGGATAAGTCAAGCCTGCTTCACTTTGCTCTCTTTAACGCAAGATCACTTAACAATAAAACTTTTGTCTTTAATGATTTTATCTCTATGTATGATCTGGACATGTTTCTTATCACTGAAACCTGGCTGAAACAAGGCGATAACAGTCTTTTTTCTGAGCTCCTACCGACTGATTATTTATTTTTTAACACCTCACGCCTCGCTGGTAGAGGCAGCGGCTTTCCATCTGTTTTTAAGCCGACCCTAAAATGTTGCCTTCTCCCTTCCAAGGCCTACTCCAGTTTTGAGTTACAAACCTTTGTTGTAACACTTCGCTGTCCTATTTTATGTGCAGTCATATATTGTCCTCCTAAATCCAAAGATTTTATAAATGAATTTGGGTAACTCTTAGCAGCACTTATTCCACAGTCTGACAGTTTGCTGATTTGTGGAGATTTTAACATTCACGTCAACTGCCTCTCTGACCAGCTGGCGAATGAGTTTAACTCATTGTTGGACTCCTTTGATCTTACCCAGTCAGTACCTTGCCCCACTCATCAACGTGGGGGCACACTGGACTTCGTCATCTCATGAGGCCTGTCTGTCTGCACTGGGGATGTATCAAAGTCGGCCATCTCTGACCACTCCTTCATCCATTTTGAAGTCCTGGCATCGTCAAGTGCATCCAGACCCATGGCCCTATGCCAGCGCCACAGGATTATTACTCCCTTAACAGCTCCCGATTTTGCTGCTGCTTTCTTGGCCTCCAATTTTTACTCAGCAGAAGCTCTTAACCCTCCTACGTGTCCCAACGTCTTTCTCTCTTCGTTTGACTCTACGTGCTCTTGGATTTTGGATTCCATCGCTCCCTTTAGAGTGATGAGAGCTAGAAATACTCCTGACCCATGGTTAAATGACACTACCCGTGCCTTGCGGAGACAGGCAGACAGGCGGAGCGTAAATAGAGGAAGGATGGCCTGCACGTCTCTCTGGACATTTTAAGGGACAGCTTGGTCAGAAAGCTGTAAAAGATGCTAAAACCCAATATCTATCTAATATTATCTTGAAAAACAGTCACTCTCCCAGAGTTCTTTTCAATACCATCAATTTGGTTATTAATCTTGTTGTTGCTCTGGCCACTGAGGGGTTGGTTCGAACCTGTAATGAGTTTCAGAATTACTTCATTGAGAAAGTTTCAGATATTAGACAAAGTATTCCCAAGTGTTTCTTTTCTGTACCATCTGTTTCTCATGTATTGTATACTCTGGAAACCTTCACTCTGATCTCTCTGCCTCAACTTAAAAAATGTGTGTTGCAGTTAAAGTCTGCTTCCTCCCCCCTGGATCCTGTCCCGTCCAGGATAATTAAGGAGGTTATTGACACTATTGGTCCCTCTCTGGGCACTTTTATAAATTGGTGCCTAAGGCTGGTCATGGTCCCCACCGCCCTTAAGCATGCTATAGTGAGACCACTCCTCAAGAAGCCTAACCTTCCCTCTCTTCCATCTAATTTCCGCTCAATTTCCCTCTTGCCTTTTCTATCTAAGATTATGGAAAAAATCGTCCTTACCCAGTTGCAGTCCCATCTAGATCGTCTGGATGTTGTTGATAAGTTTCAGTCGGGCTTTAGGCCTCGTCACAGCACTGAATCAGCACTACTGAAGGTCCATAATGACATTACTATGGCCCTTGATGCCAAGTGCCCTGTTATTGCTCTTCTAGATTTTTCGGCAGCCTTTGACACAGTTGACCATGCAGTTTTGCTCTCCCAGTTGGAACACTGTGTTGGCCTGAGAGGCACGGTTCTAAAGGGCTTTACCTCCTTCCTGACCAATAGGACCTTCTCTGTCATGATCGGCGATTTTTCCTCCACCAGAGCCCCTCTCACCTTAGATGTTCCTCAAGGCTCAATTCTGGCCCCGCTACTTTTTTCTTTATATGTCACCACTTGGTTCAATCATATTGAGGTTTCATTTTCATGCAGATGACATTCAGATCTATGTGCCGCTGATACTAGACGATTCTAATGCACTTACCCCACTGCATAATTGTATCCATGACATTAAACTGTGGCTATCACAGAATTTCCTACACTTAAATGAGAGTAAAATGGAGTACATCGTCTTTAGCCCCGATTCAGCTGCTGTTGTGTCCAGTCTAGGTGTTTCAGTGTTAGCACCTTCATTCACTGATACCATGAAAAATCTTGGAGTGATATTTGACAGCGGCTTTAATTTTGATAAACAGATCAGATCCATGGTTAAAACCAGCTTTTTTCACCTGAGTCTCTTAACAAAGGTGAAGCCCCTCTTATCACGCCCTGATTTAGAAACAGCTATCCATGCTTTCATCACCTCGCGGCTGGAACACTGTAATGCCCTCTATGTCGGAAACTCTCAACCGCTTCTTCAGAAGCTGGTTCAGAATGCTGTGGCTCGACTGTTGACCACTCACATCACCCCTGTACTTCACTTGCTACACTGGTTGCCAATACAGTCTAGAGTTGACTTCAAAGTGCTACTGTTTGTATTTAAGTCCATGAATGGCCTCACTCCTCCATACCTATCGGATCTTCTCTCTGTGTATGCTCCACGCAGAGCTCTGCACTCCTCAGAGCATCTGTCCCTAGTTGTCCCTTGGTCAAGATACAAAAAAATGGGGCGATCATTCTTTTGCCGTGTATGGCCCCAGACTCTGGAACTCTCTACCGCCAGAGCTACGGCCCATAACTGAGCTAGCGGCCCTTAAGTCAACTCTAAAAACCCACCTTTTTAGACAAGCCTTTGGTGCCTAACCCGTTCCAGTCTCAACACTCTTTTAACTTGTTGTTTTACCCTGTTTGTGTCCTGATATGGAAGATTTTTACTCCTGTTTTTAAAATTTGTGTTTTATTCTGTTCAGGTCTTCTTGTTTTAGTACTGAATTTATTAGCGTACACATGTTCTGTTGTGAAGCACTCTGTGCTCCTTTGGAGTTGTAAAGTGCTATATAAATAAACTTTTATTATTATTATTATTGTTTCTCTGCTTTGTGGATGAGTTCCTGGAAGTACAGTGGGGCTCTGCCCAGGTGATGGTAGTAGATCCAGGGGTTATCAGCAGTGACGTTCAGACTGGTCAAGCATTGGGACATTGCATCACAACAAGGGCGACTACAACAGATACAGTAACAGTGACCACCATTTTACTAACTGCCTCTCTATCGACCAGGATGACCAGTCCTGTAGATGCATAAAGCAGTGGTGAACACTGGCTGGACTAAATAACACATCAGGGGTTCAACCAAGATAAAAACTGGGGTAAACTTCACAGAAAGGCAGTGCAGGTAATCCACCTTTTTTTATAATAGCGATTGAAATGATTTTTTCTCATTTATTTGTGCTCCTATGTTGTAAAGTAATGTAGAATGATTAGATAACTTAATCACTCATTAATAATTTTCTATACCCACCTACTCTGGGCAGGATTACAGGAGGGCTGCAGCCTAACCAGTTCACACTGGTCAACAGGTGACCAGTCTGACATAAGGCTGACACATATATAAACTATATACTGTACATGTGCATGACTATTAAGTAGGAAACAGGAACACCTGGGTTAAACGCACAGAGTTTCAGGGAGAACATACACTCATATGCCTCAGTTATATGTGTATTACTGCTGTCATAGTTAGAGTTAGTGTTGTACTGGGCTACATTATATTCAGAGGTGTTCCTAACATTCTGACCCTCTCAAAAATACAGAGACCCCTCTGAATATAATGTAGTTCAGTCCAACACCACCTTTAGCTCTGACCTCAGTAATAAACATACAATAGAATTTATATATTTATGACAATTTCACCAAAAACTGGAACATTTTGAGCTTCATAAACACAGATGTTAAGGCAGAAGTGTTGCGCTGAAGTGCGTACAGTTGTACAGGTGTACCTAATAAGTAATTAGCTGGTAAATATATAAACTTCACATAGGAAGGTCAGCTGGTTAGTGGGACAAACCTTGGGAAGTGCTCCACTGCCACATCCTTCATCTATAGCATTATTATATTCCATTCCAGTTAGTAGCAACAGCTCCACTGATGTTCACCTAAGTGGGACATTAGATGGTCAAAGAGGTTGTTTACAAGGATCTCTGTGAGATGGTTTGTATGGCAGATAAAGAGAGGCTCCACATGTACTGTTGCTTTTCACAGGGGACTGTGTTGCAGCCTTACCCAGTGCAGACGCCGTCAGTGGAAATAAAAGACAATGCAACCTGAGCCTGTGCAGCCACACTCCACTTCAGAACGGAGCTGAGCTCGCCTCAGCTCCAGGATTAATTAAAACAAAATGATGGTCTGGAACGACCGGCCAGGGCTCAGGTTCCACTGATGATGAAGGAGCAAACAAGATGAAAACCTCATCTGTAAGTGGAGCCGGGCTGGCCGTTGCTGGTATGTGGATGCTGTCCCACAGTGTCCCCGCAGGCCCATGCTGTCATCCCCAGGCCACCTACATAGTAGTGAGCAGCTTCTGTTTATGTGCACTCAACCAGCACCCCCCTCGCACACCCACACACAGCCTGAGAATACATCCAGGTCAAGGATCCTCTTTTAATAGTGGCCACCTGCTTCTTTTGTCCATAGCAAAGCTGTTTGTGATCTCACACGTTCTAAATCTGTTTTCTATTCACTGCAAAACTACACCACACAACCAGGATGGAGGCTGTGACAATGCACTGTGTCAGGGTGTTAACTGCTACTTACAAACGTTTTTCTGTGTGGCGGCTTGTAGGCATTTTCTTAATGTGTTTAAATGATGTGTAATGTGTCCTGTTAAACAGGAGTTTTAATCCACTGCACTGTTTTGATATGACTTATGACTTGGTATTTATTCCCTCATCACTTTGATATTCATATGTTTTGTTGACCCTTAAGTGTCTTTGTATTAATTCAGTTTCATCACAACTTTGCAATCTTCTAAAAGTTAAAAAATATGTTTAATCTCATTGTTCTCTTACAATCTCTTTGCACTTCTGCCACAGAATGACATCAGTCTTGTGGGGAGAATCATCACATTTGCACAAATTTATCCTCACCCATACTGTTACTTTAAGTGAACCACTGAAAAAAGCTTTTCCCTCCCTATCAGTGCATATTTATTTACATCAAAGAAGAAGTCAAGTTTTTGTCCCAACCTTCTAGCACTGCAGCACTCTTGTATGAAGGCACCTATTGCCTGTAGCAAGAGCAGCTCAGTCATTTAAGATACATGTTAGATCAAGTTAATATTCTCTCAATTCTTCTATATTGACAGAGTTGTCCTGAAATACCTGACAAGGAGCAGTATGAAAATTACATATACAGTTAAAATTGTGGAAGACTGCTGAATGTTCACATAAGTCAGTTTTTCTCTGTTCAGAGGGACCATTCCTTTCTCTAAGTACCCATGTAACCTCAAAATCACTATAGAGTATTCTGAAGATTACTTCAATGATCAGCCACCTCCCACTGGACTGAGTTAATTTTGGATTACAACCAAAGAACAACCAAATAAAACAGCGGAAGATATTAGTAGCTGTTGAGTCTTTCACTATCTGGCCTCTGGTGTAAAACCACAGAGCCTAGTGAGCTGTGTGTGACCACCCACAAAGAACTGCATTTATATCACAAGATGTTTGATTAACCCGATGTCCTTTCATTGCATGAACATGATATCTGTTTTCTAAATGAGAGACTGTTATTGATGCTGTGAAGGAAGTCCTTTGGTCCTCGCTGTGTGAGGTAGAGTCAGTAGCATTGGAGAGCTTGAGGTTTCAGCTAATAAGTTATTAAGCCTCATATACACATTCTCTCTCTGCAGTGACCCCTCTGTTAGGAACATGACTTAAAGTGCCTCAAGAGTCCCTCCTCAGGTGCTATAGCAGCCAGAGGTAAGCACCATGCTGCAGACCAGAAGACACGAAATGGAGTGCAGACCATCAGCATTTTGCACCACAGATGCCATTGGTCAAATCTTGGATAACTCCAGCCTGCACCAGCTTCACCAGGAACTCCTCCTCTTTATCTATGTCGTGAGTCAAGGTCTGCAGAAGGGACAAAGACATATTGGACAAGTGAAGTGGTTTGGTGAAACGCATAGTACAATCAGCCCTTAGTTGTCCACTTCTGCATGCTTTTAAAAAACATTTTATTAAAAAAAAAATCTATTGACATTTTCAGCAGGTGGCACATTTTCAATAAGTGGGGCAAACTCACGGTCACTGATTTACATATTTCTGAGTCTGGTTAGCATTTTTTCCTGAAAAAGGTGGAGCTTAAGATCGTGATGTTCACTTGTGAGTTAAAGTACTTTAACTCCTTCTCTGAGTCATAACTCAGTCAAATCTGTACACACACGGACACGGATGAGGGATGCACACACATTTATTTTCATATTTTAAATGATGGCAGATGTTTTTGAAGCACAGGGGTACATGCACAGTCAATACTTTTGCTGTGCAGACTGTCTGCATGGACACAAACCTTTGGCCTGCACATGGATGTTCACACAGAGTCAGCACAAAACCTGGGATGATGACAAAGATTAGGTTACTCAACCATATTGGACATGCAGTTGCACACAGCATGGATTGCACTCACACTAAGCGCGGGTGCCTTGTATCATGCTCTGAGCATGGCTGTCCCCACCTCCCTGCTGGCCTGGAGATCTGGGCTGGAACATGCTTACGTCACCACGATGCAACTTTTTGTGTGGAAGAGAAGCTCTTGCACATCACATAGCTCAGGTTCCATGCTCAGGCACAGTTAACAAGTGCACTATGCGTACCGTGCCTGAGACCAAACAGTGGTCACACTAGTCAAACCAACTTGACTTTGGGGGCCAAACATGCTTGGACATGATACAGATTGCCTAGTGTGAGTACACTCTATCACTTTCCAAGGATCTTCATCCATCATGAATGAACAAAATTATTTTTAAAAAAGCTTTGTAACTCCGGAACCTGCTTGAAATCAGAACTTTCTTCAGCATGAAAGTAATTCAGTGATTGTGTGAGAGGCCCACGGTGTCAGACTGGTCCTGAGCAAAGTAGTTCCAGTTTGACAAAATACTTGGATTCATTCAATTCTTATATTAATGGATCTTTTGTAGGACCTGTCATCTCTTCCATCCATCCATGCATTTTCCTCCGCTTATCCGAAACCGGGTCGCGGGGGCAGCAGTCTGAGCAAAGATGCCCAGACTTCCCTCTCTCCAGACACTTCCTCCAGCTCCTCCGGGGGAATGCCAAGGCGTT
>NW_018128130.1:1077830-1077988 GCF_001952655.1 Monopterus albus
AACAATACCTCACAAAACGTTTGGGTCTGCCGATTCTGTACAGCTTCCTCCCCCAAAATCGGATCCAGCTCACCACCAGGTGGTAAACAGTTGACAGCTCCGCCCCTCTCTTCATCCGAGTGTCCAAGACATACGGCCGGAGATCCGTTGAAACAAAC
>NW_018128130.1:1079178-1082390 GCF_001952655.1 Monopterus albus
GTCTTCTTGTACTATGGCCCCGGGTGGGGGGGGGGGAAGTTAGGATGATTCTAAGGGCCCACGAACTTTGGGGGCCCACAGAGACTAGCTTTTTTAATAATAAAATTATTAGCATGAGATATTATAAATGTATCTATGAAAGAATTACAAATAAGACTAAATTACGGCTTATTTGTGCCTCTCTGGTCAAATTACACCCCTCCTCCATTTAGTGCATGGTTCTGTCCGGCCATCTGGATCCTATCTGCTAGCTGCTGAGTGAGATCGTCAGATCGTCAACGGTTAAAGCAGCAATGTCCTCGTGGTCAGCCAAGCATAAATCCGGCCATCAGAAACAAAAAGAAACGTTTGACAAAGCAGAGAGAGAGAAGAAGGGCCTACAATTACTTACAAGTTTTTTTGAAAAGAAAGGTTTGTTTATTCACGGAGGACGGAGCTTCCTTTGCAGTGTAATGCTAGCGCTACTTCCATAGCCGACACTCTAATTCGCTAGCTTACGTTTTTCACCACTGAAAATGACAATAATGTAATTTTGTAACCATGTATGCTAGTGGAAAACTACTAGTTAGTTCACTTATAATGAGGTCTCTATATGTGTGTAAGATTTGAGTCTTATAGACTCTAGTTACTTTATCAGCTTTAATTACTTCTCATGCCTTTAGTTCCTTTAGTTACCTTTCATAACTTTATCTTACCTGATTACAGCTGTATTGATTATTGTGCAGAACTACTGAGCTCTGGTTATTTTCTAATACAGTTATTCTCCTTACTTATATGTCTTACAATTGTAATGAGGTAGAATCTGCTTACTTTCTGCAACTTCTGAATGTCTGCATCCCCCAGGCAACCAAACGACCTATTTACATTTCAACAAAGCCCCACTAGCCCACACCTGGATACACCTAGCATATCTCAAGTTCTGCCCCACCAGGGGGTGTCTTACACACACAGGGGGTCTTATCACCTGAAGATGACCACTTGGCCAGCTTATTGTCTCACACACACACACACACATACCTAGACTTTTCTTATAGGCTCTAGTTACTTTATAATCTTTAGTTACTTTTCAGTTCTTCATTGTCTTTCAGTTACTTTTCATATGTTTACCTTCCTTGCTTACACATGGTAAAACTGTACTGATGATTGACCAGAACTACTGAGCCTTGGTTACTTTAATACATTTATTTTCCTTGCATGTATATTTTCCAATTGTACTGATGAGAGCCAAGTGATACTGAAGTAGAAACTGACTACAGTGTTTGTATGCAGGAGGTCCTGCTTTGTCATGTAATGGGATTACACAGATGGGGGGTCTGCGGCGCAGAGGACCCATTGTTTGGCTGCCACCTGGAAAGTCACATGACAACACATACACACCTGGTTTCGTGGGGCGGACCTAGCCAAAAGAGCAAAAAATGTATTGTAAGACCTTGATTCGAGGTCAGTGGATGGAACTCCTGCGGGAGCACTGTCTCTCTGATCCCAGCACTGTAAGGCCTACCTGTGATCAGACTTTCAGTAAACTTTCTGTTGATTTTAAACAGTCCTCTCCTGTCGTCACTTCTCATGCTTCCAACAAAAGAATTGGATTAATTTCTGACAAAGAGGTTAGATTCTAACATGTGTACCTCATATACAGATGCAGCATCGCCCTCACGTGCTCTTCCACACGATGTTGCCCAAGCTCCTCTCCAAGTCAAGCTGAGGAAGCAGGTAATCAGTATGCCACTGAAATCCTGCCTTTAAAAATCTTGTGTGCATCACATTCTGATTGTAGGCATTAATTTCACTATCATATGATTTTAATCTCTGTCATGGTCTTACTTAACTCATATAATGAAATGAGTAATGATAAATAAACATGTCAATTTTATTTTTTTTCTATTTCCATATTACCAGAATACTGTAGTACAGAAGATCTAGACATGTTCTGAATGAATTATGTATTTCATATGCCAGGGCCAGGATCCTCCTCAAGCCAGCCTGTCAGGGAGGACATATAAAGAGCTTTTAAAACAGCAGATGAGGCTCAAGAAAGTATCAGTAGAAGCAGCAGCACAGATGAGGAAGAGGAAGAAGAGAGGAGCTTACAGTTTAAGGGACAGAGTGACACAATGGATACTGAGCCGCATGACCTGCTATCAGTTGACCCAGGTTTGTGGCCTACAAAGTTAAGTGACAAGACAGAGCAACTATCGTTTGCAAATTGGCACAAAGGGAAGAAAGAGAAATGCCTCATGATTCACAGGGAAAGCCATTTCCAGACTACCTGAAATACAGTAAAGCAGCAAATGGTAGAGAAAAGATGAAACGGGATTGGTTAATTTATAGTGAGAGTACAGATGCATTGTTTTGCATCCCATGTGTTCTTTTCTCTCATGAGCAGAAAAGACCTTCTCACAGTTCTTTGAATAGCAACAAGGGGTACAAGATGTATGATGTTAAGTGGCGTCATATGTATGATAAACTTCCAAACCATGAGAATAACAGGGCTCACAGGGACTGCTATTTAAAATGGAAAAACCTGGAGTGTTTTGAAAAAGCTGCAAGAGGCATCAACATTCAAATGCAGAAAGAGTTACAGTCTGAAATCGAGAGAAATAAAGCTCTCTTGAAGAGGCTCCTTAATGTAACTCTGCATTTGGCATCAAGAAATTTACCTTTCAGAGGTAAGACAAAAGGTGTCCATAATGGAAATGTCTTAGGCACTCTAGAGCTTTTGTCCCATTATGATCCACTGTTGAAAGACCACTTAGAGAAAGTGAAGGCATCCAAAAAAGAAACCAGGTTAACTCATTATTTGAGCTCAGACATCCAAAATGAGTTTATTGAACTGTGTGGCAAAAGAGTACAGAAAACAATTTTGAAGGAAAGGGAGGATGCCATATATTATGGGATCATTTGTGATGCTACGGCTGACATTTCCCACACTGAGCAGAATGTTGTGCTCATACGATATGTGCATTACAATAAAAATATGGATGATTGGGAGATTACAGAAAGATTCCTTGAATTCAAGGATTTCTACAAGAAAACAGGAAGTGAAATAGCAGGGATCATAGAGAGTGTGATTATGGTTCAAGGGATAGACATCAATGATTGCAGGGGGCAAGGGAATGATAATGGGGCAAATATGTCGGGGAAGATCAAGGGAGTCCAGGCCCAAATATTACAAAAAAATAGTCTTGCCACATTTTCACCTTGTGCTTCCC
>NW_018128130.1:1092702-1097931 GCF_001952655.1 Monopterus albus
ATCTAACTAAAAAATAACCTAACAGACACTCGACTGAGTGCTCGAATTGATGCTGTCAAACCTGTGGCAAAACACTTGCCGGATGTAATAAAGGCTCTGAGTACCATTCTAAGCACATGCAGACTTTCAAATGAGGCCAGGGCAGAAGCTTTGGACTCAAAAAGTATTTTAGCTCATTTGATGCTATTGTGCTTTTGACAGTATGGGTAAAAGTTTGCAATGCATTAATGACAGGAATGTGATTCTTCAGTCAGGGAAAATTTCGCTAGAGGCTGAGGCAGCTAATGTATTTGATCTTAAAAATGAGATGAAAAATCTCAGAGATAGTTGGGATGCTCTCTTCTCAGAGGCATCCCTGATTGCAATTCAGATGGAGGTGCCACCTAAATTTCACAAGGAGCTGGGTCGTGAGAGGAAGAAATATAGGTGGCACCAGGTAGCAGTTCAAACAAGAAGATAAAGCCCTCTTCCGTAATCAGTTCAGAAAAATAAAACATAAAGCACTCCTCTGTAAGCAGTTCAGACAAAACATAAACAAGACAAAGAAACTCACTGAGGTCGACACAGTGGATAACATCAATATACCAGGATAGGTCGATATTAGTGGACATCAGGATCCAGGACGTGAAACATGCAAAATCGCCGGCAGAAGACTGAGAGATCATCTGGCGATGAGGACACACCAGCGCTGTGCTTAAGTACAGTTTTGCTAATTGAGCGCAGGTGTGCCTCGCCGCCGGGAGCATGCTCCTATGTAAGCAGGGGTGGAGTCGCTGATAGCCCCGGTATCAGCTGCCAAGGTGCCGGGGACGGCCTGAGCCGTGGACGTAACAATATTTGGTTGAAGATTTTGCAAGAAGGCGGGTTTTGCCATTTAAGTCACTGGCAGGTTAAAGACCATTTCTAATTTATTATTATGACACACTGATTAAGTCACTGTTGTAGTGCATTGCATATTGGTAAATGGTAAATGGTAAATGGACTGTATTTATATAGCGCTTTCTCACAGTGTGTTACACTGGCCAAAGCGCTTTACAGGAGATTATACACCATTCACCCATTCACACACACACATTCACACACCGATGACGCATTGCATATTGCACTTTTTTTTATACATAGTTTATATTTTTTTTAATGCATGTTTAAGAATGTTGCATTTTCCAGTTATTATTTTTGTACTTTATTACTGTATTACTAGTTCGACGCTGTGAAACTCAGTTGCAGAATTATTCCTTTATGTTATTATTAATTGTGTTCGGAACTCTGATTGAAGTGGGAACAGACTTGGGTGTGGGGTGGTTTTGCCTGTATTTTGCATAAAAACTGCTCCAAGTTGCACCAGTGTGAGCTAACAAAGCACTGGTTGGGCACAGACCTATTTGACTGTAGCAAGTGTTAAACTGAGGTTTTGGACACTCTCATCATTTTGCATTATCACTGGCAAGTGGTGTGTTTAAATTGTGGAACTGGGGAGCTATGAGCAAGCCCACACTGCTCCGCCGCCTCTCACCGCAGGCAACTCAAGAGTAGCAGAGAGTCCAGCCTCTCTCGAGGAGTAAAGATCCAGGGCCCAAGATGTGCATGGAGGTAAGGCCGACTATATCTAGCCAGCACCTCTCAACCTCCTGCACAAGCTTGGGCTCCTTCTCCACCAGCGAGGTGACATTCCATGTCCCCAGGGCTAGCCTCCGTGTCCAGAGATTGGGTCCGGGGCCCCTGCCTTCGACTGCTGCCCAATCCACTGTGCACCGGCCCCTTACAGATCCTCCTGCAGGTGGTGGGCCCACGGGAGCCTGTCATCTCTTTTGCCTGTTTTTATTGTGTAATGTACAAAATGTTTTGTTACCAGAGTAACACTGGTTCTCTGAAAACTGAGTAATTATCCCTCTATAGGAAGCACCCTCTGGCATGACCAGTCACGGAAGGTTCACTACCATCACGGCTGTTAGGGTTCAGACCAAAGAGCTGGGTCAGATGGACCAGCCTGCTCCCCTTTATAACTATCAGAAGACTCGCACTCAACATTCTCAAGCATATTTCTTCCAAGATAAGGAAACTATTTATACAGCACTTTTCGTACACAGAGACAGTGTGCTTTACAGAGGCAAGAAAAACATTAAAAACAATCCGCATTTAAACAAAAATAATCAGTTGGGAAAAAGTGAAAATAAAAGTTAAAAAATTAAAATAAGAACAAACAAATTAAAACTGAAATCTCACAATACGGTGCAGAAAGTACAGCATAGAAACCAGTCAGCCAGAGTTTTCAGGAAGCTGGTTCCATCTGTGTGCAGCATACTATCTGAAAGCAGCTTCACTCTGTTTAGTTCTGACCCAAGGTTCTACCAGCTGAATGCTTCCTAAGGATCTCACAGCCCTGCTGGGTTTGATGGTTAAGAGTGAGATCAGAAATGTATTTTGGTCCCATTTCACTGCAAGATTTATAAACTAGCAGAAGCACTTTAAAAATCGATTCTGTAGGTAACTGGTAAGTGTAAGGATTTAAGAACAGGAGTCATGTGCTCAGTTCTCTGGGGGCGGCTGTGGCTCATGAGGTAGAGCGGGTCGTTTTCTAACCGGAGGATTAGCGGTTCGATTCCCGGCTTCCAGTCAACATGTCAAAGTGTCCTTGAGCAAGACACTGTACCCCCAGTTGCTCCCAGTGATGTCACCGGTGTGTGAATGTGTGAGTGTTTGGGAGTGCGAATGGGTGAATGGCCAAATAGTGTGAAAATGCTTTGAGTATGCTGTAAAGCATAAAAAGGCGCTATACAAATATAAGACCATTTACCATTCATCTGGTTCTGTTGTATGTGTAGACCATTCTTCCAGATGGTCTGCACATGCAAACAGGGCAGAGCTGTGAGCTACCTTAGCTTTCAGAAAACCTCGCTCTGTATCTCAGTGTGGGAAATGTGGACCACTCCTCGATGACATGCTCCAAAGACCATAACACCTAGATTCAATAAGGTCAACACCACAACCCCTTTGCCTGGGCTAGTACACAATTAAGCTTAACCAACACTATGGGCTGAGTGTGCTAATCAAGGTGCAGTTATGTCCACGCAATAGAACTGAAATGCCATTAAAAATGACATGGTGGGCCCCCTCACAGAAAGAGCCTGCAGACTCTCTGAGGTCTATAATCTAAGACTCTCTCAAGACAAAATGAGATGCACACTGGTAATATAGTGTCTTCCCTTTGTGAGAAAGAACTCAAAACACACAAAAAGCTGGCTATTCATCCAAAACATCTTAGTACTGTCAAGATGTGCAAGTACCAAATGGGACAGAGTGCATTAAGTGCCATAGTGGGGCAGCTATAAGAGGACTTACTAACCTTAAGTACATAACAGGATTAGGGCACAACATCACTTTCACTTAGTCAGGGACAACTGACTAGCAGGATATGTGCACAGACAAAGAATGTCCTGATCCAGCAACAGAACAGTCTTGAGATAGAACCTTTGAGTCGCACTATCCAATGGCTCAAAAGGCAAACCTGAGAGTGCTTCTAAAACCATGGGAAAATCCCACAAAAACTAAAGGTTTGCACAAAGGCCAAACTTGGTGGACTCTATTCATAAACCTCATTATCAAACATCCATCTATCTATTTTCCTCCGCTCATCCGGAACCGGGTTGCAGGGGAAGCAGTCTAAGCAAAGATGCAAAGACTTCCCTCTCTCCAGACACTTCCTCCAGCTCCTCTGGGGGAATGCTGAGTCATCCCCAGGCCAGCCGAGAGACATAGTCTCTCCAGCGTGTCCTGGGTCTTCCTAAGAAGGCACCCAGGAGGCATTCAAAACAGGAGGCATCCCGTGGGCCCACCACCTGCAGGAGGATCTGTAAGGGGGGCTGGTGCACAGTGGATTGGGCAGCAGTCGAAGGCAGGGGCCCGGACGACCCAATCTCTGGACACGGAGGCTAGCCCTGGGGACATGGAATGTCACCTCGCTGGTGGAGAAGGAGCCCAAGCTTGTGCAGGAGGTTGAGAGGTGCTGGCTAGATATAGTCGGCCTTACCTCCATGCACATCTTGGGCCCTGGAACATTACTCCTTGAGAGAGGCTGGACTCTCTGCTACTCTGGAGTTGCCCGCGGTGAGAGGCGACGGGCGGGTGTGGGCTTGCTCATAGCCCCCTAGCTTAGCCGCCATGTGTTGGAGTTTACCCGGTGAACGAAAGGGTCATTTCCCTGCACCTTCGGGTTGGGAATAGGTCTCTCACTGCCGTTTGTGCCTACGGGCTGAATGGCGGTGTAGAGTACCCGGCCTTCTTGGAGTTCCTGGGAAGGGTGCTGGAAAACGCTCCGACTGTTGTCTATTGTCGATGCGGCCGTTCGGATCTGTGGCCGATAGGTCTCCAGTGCCTGTCGTGGTGGCAATCCCTGAGGGGCGGGGCGGAGCTGTCAACTGATCACCACCTGGTGGTGAGCTGGATCCGATGGTGGGGGAGGAAGCTGGACAGAATCGGCAGACCCAAACGTATTGTGAGGGTCTGTTGGGAACGTTTAGCAGAATCCCCTGTCAGAGAGATCTTCAACTCCCACCTCCGGCAGAGCTTTGACCAGATCCCGGAGGAGGTTGGAGACATTGAGTCAGAGTGGACCATATTCTCCGCCTCCATTGTCAATGTGGCCGTTCGAAGCTGTGGCCGTAAGGTCTCCGGTGCCTGTCGCGATGGTAACCCTCGAACCCGGTGGGACACCGGAAGTAAGGGATGCCGTCAAGCTGAAGGAGTCTTTTCGAGCCTGGTTGGCTCGTGGGACACCTGAGGCAGCTGACAGGTACTGGCAGGCCAAGCGAACTGCAGCCCGGGTGGTTGTGGAGGCAAAAATTTGGGTCTGGGAAGAGTTCGGTGAGGCCATGGAGAAGGACTAATACTTCAAGGATCTCCTCAACCCTAGCGTCATGTCTTCCGATGAGGAAGCAGAGGCTAAGGGCTCGGAGGTGGACTCATCCATCACCCAAGCTGAAGTCACCGAGGTGGTTAAGAAGCTTCTTGGTGGCAAGGCACAGGGGGTGGATGAGATCTGCCCTAAGTACCTTAAGTCTCTGGATGTTGTGGGGCTGTCTTGGCTGACACACCTCGGCAACATTGCATGGCGGTTGGGGAAAGTGCCTCTGGACTGGCAGACCGGGGTGGTGGTCCCGAGGTGGAGGTGTGGCAGCAATCTTTGACTCAAGCCTATTAATCAACCCTAGACCTAAACATAGTTATAACTCA
>NW_018128130.1:1098583-1110950 GCF_001952655.1 Monopterus albus
AAGTATCTTGGGGTCTTGTTCACGAGTGAGGGAAGGATGGAACGGGAGATTGACAGGCGGATCGGTGCAGCTTCTGCAGTAATGCGGTCGATGTATCGGTCCGTCTTGGTGAAGAAGGAGCTGAGCTGTAAGACAAAGCTCTTGATTTACTGGTCAATCTACGTTCCGACTCTCACCTATGGTCATGAGCTTTGGGTCATGACCAAAAGGGCAAGATCCCAGATACAGGCGGCTGAAATGAGCTTCCTCCGCAGGGTGGCCGGGTGCACACTTAGGTGAGGAGCTCAGTCATCCGGGAGGAGCTCAGAGCAGAACCGCTGCTCCTCCACATTGAGAGGAGCCAGCTGAGGTGGCTCGGGCATCTGTTTCATTATCAAACAATGCTGAGCAATCAGCATATTACCAGAACCCACATGGCAGGATAAAACTGCCACCAAATAAATATTAATAATGAAAAAGGCCTTACTACTGTACAGCAAATCCTGCAGGAGGCATAACACTTCTGGAATAGAGCACTGAAAAGACTGTTCCTAATTACATCCTTGGTTCTCAGTTGACTGGAACAGCTTTTAGGTTGACCCAGGATGTTCCACGTCTCTAACATTGGCTCTGAGGATCAAGGAGGCTGCTGGAAGAGCCATGAGTGAGGACACACAAGATCATCTTATGCAGAAGCTTTTCATGAACCTACATACCCTTTATTAGAAATCTCTTGATGATTGAATGCTGAAAATTAAAGATCTGAGGAAAGACCATTAATAATGTTTTTCCTCGAGCCCTCTCTCCTCGCATGATTTTGTCATGTTTTCCTTGCATCTCATATAAGAGACTTAGGAAGTAGCCACTGGGTACATCCCAAGTATTTTATAAGCACCATCATTTCAGCATCTTTTCCTGCCAGGAGTAAAACTATATCTCTAACCTTTTTTTACATCCTGTGTCATTCATCTTTTCAACCTGCCAAGAACAAGAGGCAAGAGGAACTATAACATTAAGAATACAAACCATCACTTGCCAGAAACTGAGGGAGAGCCACCTCAGGGTCCGCACAAAGGGTCTGCACAAAGGGTCCGCATCTTCTTCACACCCCTTATCCAGTTCTCCTTCCTCCCCAGTTACCCTCTGCCCCTCTGGAGTACACAGGCCAGATAAAAGAGCTAGTCACTACTGGAGGTACCCCTTCCCCCACCAAAATCTTCATTTCTCTTCATTAACTTTGCCTCAGGGCCCACTTCTACCCCTGGCTATAAGCCCGCAGGTAGCCATAATGCATCTCAGTCAAAGTGCAATTCACCTTCTCAACAACAGCATCAGAATCATCCCGTCTCTCATCCGCCTGATAAAATTACAGCAGATCCAGTTAGCACAAAAGATTGTGTACTAAATGCAACAGTCTTTTACTGGACGATGGACTCGGGGGACAAAATATATTCTTATTTATATCTTTCTCTATTTTAATTTTCATTAATTTATTTCATTTTAACAATGTGTTATTTTTATTTTGTCTGAATTTTTTTATTCTTGTTTTTAATGCTTATTGTTTTTAATGTTAATGTTTTTCTTTGGCTATTTAAAACATTTGAATTGTCTCCAAGTATGAAATGTGGTATATAAACCCTTGCCTATGACAGTTTTCTCTTTGTTTAGCCCTTTGAGAACAATAATTAGCTTCACTTTCATCATCTAACTGTTAATCATTTAAGTTAAACATAAGATGAAGATCAGCCTGTGTGGTCAATGAGGCACTCTAGGACAGAACACTTTTCTCACCTGTATCAATTACACATGCCAGGAGGTGATGCTAAGAGTGACTTATGATTTATGAGATTGTGAAGGAGAGCGAATGTGAATGACAACTTAAGACAGTGCGCTTTGACCATTCTTCTCTAAAAAACTAGCACTTACAAATGTTCCTACACATCCCAGACTGCTGCTCAACATGCTAGATAAAACCTCTCCTGCATTCCTGAAAGGCTTTTTAAATGGGAGAAAGGTCACTGTAAACTGTTGCAATGCAGAGTAAACCTGGAAAACTAACAAAAAAGGACAGGTCAGAATACTAAGAAAAATGAGGGCTGTGAATACTGCGTGCAGTGGGTCACACATCTGTGAATGGAGAGGATGAATCATCAATGTAACCTGTGAATAGCTGAGAGATTGTATGGTCAGAATGAGCCCTTCTCAAATTTAGGCTATTATTTTCTCATGAACCTAACAAAAACATGACAGTCACACAAGCTTTCAAATTTTAGCACCAACACTCATGTCTTACAGTCAAACTGAAACCTGAATTATTACTTTGTACATAAGGAAATATAAACAGTGATACAGAAGCTGTTATTATTTCACTTGTTGAAGAGTATCGGTTTTCCCCCCAACATATCTAAGACTCAGTCCTCTGAGTGGGCATCTCCTATGATGCTACCAAAGTGACAACCGAGAACAGGTGTTGGTAGGAAATGAGCTGTCAACCTTGGTGGTGCACTACTGACTGGGGAACATCAGAGTCTATATACTGTATCACACAAACAGTGATATAAAAACTCAGTGATATAATCAGCATTAAGTTATGTTTCTATTTCAGTCAAAGATGGGAAGAAGTTAGCTTAGCTTGCTCATGTTGGTGACAATTCCCACTAGATGTTAAAGAGCCCGTGGTGCTTTTCCTTGTTTTCTGACTTCCCTACAATGTTACAACGGCGAATTATCATCTTAGACGTGACCTAGAGTTCAAAAAATGAGGTGTACGTATGTTCTAGTATTTCTATGCAGAAGCAACTCGGTTTATACAAGTCTCAAAAACTCTCGCTCACATGACTTTTTTTCTGACAAAATAAAGTGTTACGTGATAGTTTAAGGATTTTCTTGAATGGGCATAAATCCAAGCCATTGCACGTTCATGTGAGCTTGCCTGACATCCACCATTTTGGCAAAATATTATACTGCCTTGTTTGTTATGTGTATTTCCAATAAAGCTTAAAACGACATCCATGGCACCATTGTAAAAGCAGAATTTTTCAACTGCGCCCAGTTTTGTGGATATACAGTATTTTCCCTCCTGCTGCTGCACTGTGACCAGAGGATATGGAGAAAACTACAGGCCCTGAGGTTACTGCATGTCTGGGAATGTTCCTGTACAGGGACTCACTGTTTTACCTGACCAGGTCTAACCTAGAAACATCCGGCCTGTGAAGCCCCCACAGTGGTTAATGATCAGCTCATTAAGGCTGGATTCCCCCGGGGCACAGTACCTGTTTGTTTTGACTGCTCGAGGCCAGTGTGTCTACAGAATGTGATGTGATTCAGGTTAACGAGCAGATTGACGATCCATTATTGTCAGTGCTAGCTACCTGTTGGAATTAATTTCACTATTTTGGGACTGTATGTGGTTGTTTAGGGGAAAATGCAGCGACCCAGTTGGATTTACTGACCTTGGGGCTACTTGAAAGGGAGCAATGTTTCCACTGCTTGGTGGGACAAGTTACATGTCTGTTAATGCCTTGTTTCTGTAATGTTAGAGAGAATTGTTGTAAGGCTGAAGAAGTTACTATGTCTGCATTATGACAATAAAAATATGGGGTTTCTCAATTACCCACTTTGTTTAGAGTGTTACACATCTCTTTTCATCTGTACATAAACTGTTATTTACCTATTTATGGAGGAGAAATTCAAAGTAATTAATGTTGAATCATTTCAAAGTTACAGCCTCACTTTAAATACATAGCTAAATGTAAACATACAAATATATTTTACAAGTTTTTATCTTGTGTTCTTATTTTGATCTCGCTAACCCAGCCCCTGACTGAACTTATGGGTCATAGCAGCGAGCAGAGTGATATCATGGATTAGATGGATATGTTTATTCATGAACCGGACAAAACATTTTGCCAATAGTTGCAAAAAATAAAGATCAAGTCTATTTTCCCCAACACAGGTGAAAAAAGTGTGGGTGAGCCCACATTAGTTAATTAATGTGGGCTCATGGGTCATATTACAGAGCACAGGAGCAGGTCCCTGAGCGGTTAGGTGGCCTTTCAGACTTAATATTCCTTGTTAATATTCCTTGTTAGCACGACTGCAAAGACAGGCAAAACGAGGCCATTGTTTTATGTTTCTCTCAGTGTGGGGGAGTCCTTTATAGGAGGAGTCGGGAATCTTTTGCTTGTCTGTGCTAAGGGGCTTACTGAATCATAATTCAGCCATGCCTGGACCCAGATAGGTGGCAAATGACTGATGGATGAATTAAGCAATTAAAAGAAATAATGTGTTAATTTAGGTTTTTGCTAAAATCATATTATGGAGTTAATGGGCTTCATAGTTACTGTCTATGATAACAAAGAAAAAAATAAAGAAAAAAAACTTTTAAAACCCTGTAAGATCAAAGTTAATGTAATACTTTATAAGATTTTTCAGGACCCTCAAAGTAAAGGTGGGATACATGTTAAGGTCTTTTAATAGAACTGTTAGACTAAAATCTTATTTTGGGTTAATGAAAGCCCTGCAATATCTAAGTTCAGTTCTGAAACTAATTGTGATATCTTAACAAATCCTTAGTTTAATTTAATTTAATGCAGTTTTTGTCCTGGCTGCAGAACACTGGACCAGCTCTATACCCTCTTCAGGGTGGTGGAGGGTTCATGGGAGTTTTCCCAACCAGTCCACATGTGTTTTGTGGATTTGGAGAAGGCATTCGACCATGTCCCTCGTGGTGCCCTGTGGGGGATGCTCTGGGGGTATCGGGTCCGGGGCCCTCTATTGAGGGCCGTCCGGTCCCTGTTTGACCGGAGCAGGAGCTTGGTTCGCATTGCTTGTAGTAAGTTAGACTTTTCCTGGTACATGTTGGACTCCGGCAGGGCTGCCCTTTGTCACCGGTTTTGTTCATTATTTTTATGGACAAAATTTCTAGGTGCAGCCAGGGGCCGGAGGGAGGCCGGCTTGGGGACCACAGGATCTCTTCTCTGCTTTTTGTGGATGACATTATCCTGTTGGCTTCATCAAGCCAGGATCTGCAGCATGCACTGGGACGGTTTACAGCTAAGTGTGAAGTGGCTGGGATGAGAATCAGCACCACCAAGTCCGAGGCCATGGTTCTCAGTCGGAAAAGGGTGGCTTGTTCCCTTTGGGTTGGTGGGGAGTTCCTGCCTAAAGTGGAGGAGTTTAAGTATCTTGGGGTCTTGTTCACGAGTGAGGGAAGGATGGAACGGGAGATTGTTGGACTGCTTCGTCTCTCAGAGTTAACTGTGAAAAGAACCGGGTCCAACAATGGAATCTGTGTATGAGCCGGAGTCACTGGCAGTTTACATTTTATCCCGCTGGTTGCTGTGGAAGCACAGGAGATCACAACTGTATAAAGAGCAGTTTCAGGTTTTTTCAGGCCTTCCCTTTAGGACATATAACACTGCTTCACAACAACAAGTGGGCTTGGGCATTTGTTTCAGATGCCTCCCTGGGGTGGTGTTCCGGGCATGTCCCACCGGGAGGAGGCCCCAGGGAAGACCCAGGACACGCTTGGAGGGACTATGTCTCTCAGCTGGCCTGGGAACGCCTCCCCCGGAGGAGCTGGAGAAAGTGTCTGGAGAGAGGGAAGTCTGGGCATCTCTGCTTAGACTGCTGCCCCCGCGACCCAGTTCCGGATAAGCAGAGGAAGATGGATAGATGGATAGTTTTATATGCCTCATTTGTGACCAACATCTCATAGTAGTGCAATGGGCCATTGGGGGTGCTCATGTTGTAGCCAAATCCTACTACTTCATCACAGTTATGAAGTGTCATCATAATGGCAACTGTCCCCAGGGTTAGGATATTCTGAATAGCAGACATAAATAAAGAGTTTGTATGAGACAGGTAATCACATAATGACCTGTAACCCAGAACACATACTGTATATTATGCAGTATCCATGGTAATGTACAGCAGAGGAGCCTTATTTACACTGTATGGTTATTGTGTGAATATCTTACAGATGAGTCACTGGCCACATCAACCTGCCCAGTTTTTGATTGTTTGTTGTGTCTTATTGCTTTTCTTCTTCTCTCTCTCCTCTACCCACTCACCCCAACCGGTCAAGGCAGAAGGCCGCCCACCAAGAGCTGGGGTCTGTCGGAGGTTTCTTCTGTTAAAGGGAGTTTTTCCTCCCCACTGTCACCAAGTGCTGCTCAAGGGGGATTTGTTGGGTTTTCCTCTGTAATAATAGTAAGATCTAGACCTTACTTTGTAAAGTGTCCTGAGATGACTTTTGTTGTGATTTGGCGCTATACAAATAAAATTTGAATTGAATTAATGTGACATCCTAAGCATGATTGTATTTTTAATAGCCTAATGGTAACACTGTTTTTTTCAGACTTTTTTCAGGCTCTGTGAATGTGCTCAGCTTCCTGCAGCATCTGCTGCGTGTTCATAGACTCCTTCATAATGCAAATAGACAGACAGGGGAGTCTGTTCTCTAGTCCTGATTATTAACTCACTGTTGTGTGTGAAACAGCTCACCATTGCCACTGCCTCTCTACCTAGAACTGGACAGAAACTGCTGGTAACAACAAGTCTCTCACCCGTATGTCCCTTTGTCCATTGTTGTGAGGTAAGCCAATCAGACTGAAGGAAGCCTCCTGGATGAAGTAGGGGTTCAGGATGCTAATGTAACTAACTTACTACTTACTAATGTAATATTGTGCACATCATATTTAATGTTGCAGCTGGCAAAGGGGAACTAGTTTTAACTGCAGTATCTTATATGCTTATAATTGGGATTGCTGCTGGGTAGCTTGTGAATTTTCTCCAGAGATCAATAAAGTCCTATAATCATATTGTAATTTTGGTATTAATCGGGTTCTCAAAAATAACTAGTAAATAAAGTTATTCAAATAAATGCAAAAGTACAATATTTGCCTCTAAAATGTAGTGAAGTGTGAATTAACAGAAAATGAAAATACTCAAGGTACAGATACTTCAAAACTATATGTAAATAGATTACTTGAGTAAATGCACAGTACTTAATTACTTTCCACCACTGCTAATATGATTTCATTTCAAAGGTAGCTTAAAGCTGCATCAATCAATATTTTTGTGAAGAACCAGAAACATTAAACGTAACGATGTCACCTTAATGCTGTCATGTTAACACTGTCATTCATAGAGATCCAGTAATGAACACCCTGGTTTGCAGCTCTGCAGAGGCTTGAAGCCTCTGGTAGTTCACTGTTTTAATTACGTACAGCAGCTCTTGTCTATGTTCTTTTCAGCAACAGGTAACTGTTTTCACAGAAAAGGCTCTGATACACCCACTGTGTACACAACCTGTTCACTACACAAGCAAAATGAGCAGCTAGCTGGTGAGCATTTAGCAGCTAAGGAACCAAACATTCTCAGGCATTCACTGAGACCAAACTGGAGCTATAAGGAGAGTGAATACTGCATTTTAAATCAAGTGGACACGAGCTGGACTCCAGTGAGATTATGTTGCTCTGTTTAATGTGTATATAGGGAAGTGTTGCTGTTAGCTATTACCTGCTGCTGGAACTATGTTTCTGTCAGTTTTAATTGAAATCAAATAGGCAGCTTTAAGGACCATATGGCAAAGAAAGTTGCAACCATTTACAGCTATAATAATCTATATAAGTTTTATTTCTATACTTATAATAAATAGCTCATTAACAATATGCTCATTAACAATTTCCATTTTGCTTGTGGTTGCTCTACCATCAAAGTTTTAAATACTGCAATCAAATTGGGGCTTTCTATTGTTAGGTTATTTCTTAGTTAGATAGATATGGATTAGAGATCTGTTGTATTAGAAGATGTTTAGTGCATACAGGGTGACTAGTTTGATGTAACTATTAGCCTGCAGTAAAATTGCAGGCACGCCAAGGTTACAGGAAAAGAGCTTTTAGGGTCAACTGTAATGCTAGTCTTAATATTTGTCTTAAAGTGTAAGGTTATGTCCCATTGTTTAGATACACACCACGAAAACAACAGTCACGCACCTTGACTTTTCCTCATGTTTGTGAATTTTACCTGTGATCCTCTGAATAAACCAGCACGGTTATTTTTTATAAAATCTAAAGCAGTCTCTTTCGTCTCATTGAGAGTTCCTGGTTTGAAAGAACCGGAAGAAGCTACACAGAAATAATAGCTTATACTAGCAAGCAATGTTAAGGCTCAAAGCAACAAAACAGAATATATCATTTTCACTAAGAAATCTTTGTGATTTGACTATTGCCTGACTACAACTGGATTTTTTTAAGACCAATGTTAATTTTTATATTTGAGAGTTAAAAAAAACTCCAATGGTAATATACAGACTATTAATTATTTTGATATAAACACAATGCAAATAAAAAATTAGGATCCCTTAAATTTAGATATGAAAGAATTATGACAAAGACATAATGAGTGAGACATTTTTACAGATGGAAAATGGCTAAGACACAGTTTTTCAATGATGTCACTGACTTCAAAAATGATATACAAAAAGTTTTTGTATATCAGAGGGCTTATATGCCCATGTTGATACTTCTGTGATATACTAATATCAGCCAGTAAACTGGCTTGGCAATTTACAAACTGTGATTCAGCTTTGATAGAAGATAAAAGTTTTATCATCAAAAATGTTAACGCTGAATATTTCTCATCAACACTGACCCTGTAAATATTCTTAGTCTCGTCACACAGTGGGGTGGTATTCATGTAAGAGGACAGTGGAAACTATGATGGTGCTTAAGCGGCCCAGTGAAAACAATACACTGGGTGAGGTCAACACCATTAAAACCCTGATGAAAAACAAGAGGAGCAAACAAAGCCAGCCAGAGAAGAAAGCCCTGTATCAGTATACCTTGGGCCATTACACTAATTACCAGCAGCCTGCCCAACAGGCCCTTTATAAACAGTTACTGGGATACCTGCCTCTGAGTTTGCCCGGGTACAGTATTCTGGAGTGAGGGGCAGGGAGAAACCAAACAGCAGCGAAACAAGCTATTAGCTTACTTGCATAGCACGGTTACCCTTTTAGACTGTAAGCTGCTTACTGACAGATGAGAGGTAATTCTGTCTGACTGAGACCATTTTGCTTGTCTATCAGAGCTGGAAACCCAACACCTCTCTTCTGCTGGTAGACAACAGCCTGTGGAAACATACAGCAGACAGGATCAAATGATAAGCAACATTAGTATATGTACAGTAAATAAGAGTAGCCTATGTCACAAAGTGTAGCTCCAATACCTTCCATTCTCATTCCTTTATAGCCTTTTTCTTTAGTATGAAGGTCTTCTCTGCATTTATACCATATTTTACAAATGGAAGAGTATATAATGTCATTAAAACTAGTCAGCTTAATTTTGTTTCAGCCACTAGAGGGTCTAGTAAGCCTTATAATAAACTGACACCATAAGTCCACATAAGCTGCCCCTAACCACTATTTACCCCTTCCATCATGTTCTGTTTCCTAGTGATGATGTGAACCGCACATACCTGGTTGCCACGCATTGTAAAAAATGCAGCCCCCAGTCAAAAGCTAGCATTAGCGGACTAACAACTGAATTTGGCAGTCCAGTAAAATGCTTTGGTTACTGCAAAGTACAAATGTTAGGACAACCATGCTAGGATGCTACCGTTAGCAAAAAACACACCAGCTTTAGATGCTAATGCATCCAGAAGAAAGAATGCTACACTTGAATCTGAGTCCTTTGGCTACTTGTAATACTCTCCATTTGAATAAGCCAAATTGATGTTAACCCTGTTTTTTTTTTATTTATTCTTGCCCGACTCTCACTGTGTAACAGAACATGGCCTCTTCCGTCCAGCAGCCACTGTTTCAGACTTTTTTCTGACCAGAGGTCCTTCCTGACTGCGTGTTTGAAATGACTACTTGCAGTTAAAAAAAAAAACAACAACAACTCTCCAGTAGGTGGCAGGCAGGGCTAATTTATGGACCATATTTTGACACCACCATTTTAAAAAGCTGGAATAACAGGGACACTGGTTATTCTGTGAAGATTTACTGTAAGCACAATAGTGCTGTGAGTAAGTTGAAAATTAGAAACATGAAAAGTAATGGGATCAGCAAAGTCATCAAATGCCATTATCTGGGCACCATGCACAGCTACAAAGGTTTTATGGCAATCCTTCCAATACCTATTGAGATATCTGACTTTGAAAACCAAAAATGTCAATCTCACAGTGGCACTACAGGAAAAATCAGGGGATCAAAAAGGTCTTTGAGTGAGGTCCTCTGGGGACTGTGACTGTACAAAATTTTATGGCAACTCTTTCAGTAGTTGTGAAGAAATTTCATTCTGGACAAAAGTGATGGAGTTATACAAATAACATGGCAAAACTAAAAAAACTCACCCTCTCTCTCTCGTTGGCTGTCGTTGTTTCCCTTCTGTTTGTGGATTGCAACAATGGGGGAATTGAATTAGGGCTCAAAGTTCTTTTTACAGCTGTGAAAAGAAAGCAGGCTCACTGAGCTCGTTTTTAGATATTTCATACTGCAGATACAGTTCCATTCTAACAAATGTGTCGATTCTGACACGTGCATATCACAGGCACGTGTAGGCTGTCTGTTTATCGATCTCTGTTCCGATTCATCAACACACGACAAATAAGACTACCCTTGGTTCTGATTGAAGAACTAAGCTAGTTACTAGTCATGCATCTCAGTCATAATGTCACAGTCAATGTGGCAACATACAGGCAAATTATATTTCTAAAATATTCAAATGTTTATTAATTAATTTTTACATAGCTGACATGATATGTTATGTAATGCATCGGGGTATCTGTAAGATCTGACAACAAAGAGAAGGGATGTAGCAGTACAGTATAGTGAACAGACTGTGCTTCCACCTGCAGGTGGAGGTGAAATGTGATCCAGGACTGGGGCCACCCTGGCTAAATCCATCCCCACATGAAGCCTTGACTTCCAGGTCCGCCTCCAGTGCTGCAGCATAATGAAGCTGGTTTTTAATGTGCATCAGAGCTGAAGCCTCACATTCCCCACTCAGCCTCCTCTGGCTCAGATTTGGATAAGGATGTGTAGAAGAAATTCTAATGCTGGCAAAGGGCATAGAATTGGTGCCACCACGTCTCTGAAGGTGTATCAATCAAAATTAAGCAATGAAATAAAATAAATTATATTCTTGAAGAATATTTACAAATAAAGTTTTAAAAAATGTTTTGGATGGTAAAACTAAAGGCAGGCCATGTATGTTAGGCATACTTCAAGCATGCCTAACATACATGGTTATCATTAGTGCCTTGATTGACATAAGCTTAAATATTTGTTTGATTTTGTGACGTGGTTCTTCTTGAGTCCCCCCCCATTTCTGATTGAATCGATCCATTTCAGGTGTCTCTTGCTGTCTCATGGAAGTTTATAAAAAAAATGCAGCTCTGGCATTCGTTGTGTGTTTGATTCACACAATGGCATTTAACACAGACCACCCGCAATGCATCGGGGTAAACATTGTGTTATGTCATAATGTCTTAGGTCCATTCAGTGGCCTGTGGGTGAGGTCCACCTGAATAAAATGAATGCAGTTTAATGTAACTGCCCCATTCAGTTTTTGTCCAAACTGATTTAGAGTTGTTGATTAAACTTCATGGTCATTTGGGGGCTGCAGTTGTATTACGGTGAGATTGTGTTGTGCTAAATTTAGGGGAAAGGAAAGGAGACGAAGTAAAAGCATGTTATGACTCTGTCAGCCTCCATTCAAGCATGTACAGCCATAAAGCCAACTAGTTGCTGGAACAGACACCGTTAGATGTGACAGCAGAAGAGGCAGCACAAGAATGATGGGCTGATGTTCACGCTTATAATAATTACAAGGGGCAATATTAATGAACAGGTTTGTAATAATTATGTTCATACACATACATATCTTTCCTGTTCTACTCCAGTCTGACATATGTGAAAGTGATTATCTGCGACAAGTAGCATCCCATTTAAACTTCAACAGTGATATAATTCAAGTTATAATGGGAATCATCTGCTTCCTGTTGACTTCTCTGGGGTGTACCCCACCTCTTGCCCAATGTTGGATATGAGGTTGGTTCATAATCCCCCTCCCCCTGCAACTCTACAGTTTAATCAGCATAATGTATTTGGTTCCATACACATACAGAAGTCGAACTGGTTATAAACAGTAAAACATAAGCAGTAGATCAGAGTTCTCCTCTACCATCCATCCATCCATCCATTTTCCTCTGCTTATCCGGAACCGGGTTGCGGGGGCAGCAGTCTAAGCAAAGATGCCCAGACTTCCCTCTCTCCAGACACTTCCTCCAGCTCCTCCGGGGGAATGCTGAGGCCCTCCACCACCCTGAAGAGGGTATAGAGCTGGTCCAGTGTTCCGTGGCCAGGACAAAAACCGCA
>NW_018128130.1:1111210-1111383 GCF_001952655.1 Monopterus albus
AAATTATTAATTTTTGTGTTAAAGTTTGTCTGTCTGTCTGTTACCATAAGTCGAGCTTCGCCTTACAGCTCAGCTCCTATTTCACCACGACGAACCGGTACATCGACCGCATTACTGCAGAAGCTGCACCGATCCGCCTGTCAATCTCCCATTCCATCCTTCCCTCACTCGTG
>NW_018128130.1:1111679-1112701 GCF_001952655.1 Monopterus albus
TCTGACTTACTGCCGGCAATGCGAACCAAGCTCCTGCTCTGATTGTACAGGGACCGGACAGCCCTGAGCAAAGGGCCCCGGACCCCGTACTCCCGGAGCACCCCCCACAAGGCGCTGTGAGGGACACGGTCAAATGCCTTTTCCAGATCCACGAAACACATGTGGACTGGTTGGGCAAACTCCCATGAACCCTCCACCACCCTGAAGAGGGTATAGAGCTGGTCCAGTGTTCCACGGGCAGGACGAAAACCGCATTGTTCCTCCTGAATCCGAGGTTTGACTATCGGTCGAATTCTCCTCTCCAGTACCCTGGCATAGACTTTCCCGGGGAGGCTGAGGAGTATGATCCCCCTATAGTTGGAGCACACCCTCTGGTCCCCCTTCTTGAAATGAGGGACCACCACCCCGGTCTGCCAGTCCAGAGGCACTGTCCCCAACCACCATGCGACGTTGCCGTTGACGTGTGTCAACCAAGACAGCCCCACAACATCCAGAGACTTAAGGTACTCGGGGCGGATCTCATCCACCCCCGGTGCCTTTCCATTGAAAAGCTTCTTAACTACCTCAGTGACTTCAGCTTGGGTGATGGACGAGTCCACCTCCGAGCCCTCAGCCTCTGCTTCCTCATCGGAAGACATGGCGCCAGGGTTGAGGAGATCCTCGAAGTATCCCTTCCACTGCCCAGCCCGCTTGGCCTGCCGGTACCTGTCAGCTGTCTCAGGTGTCCCACGAGCCAACCAGGCTCGAAAGGACTCCTTCTTCAGCTTGACGGCATCCCTTACTTCCGGTGTCCACCACCAGGTTCGGGGATTGCCACCACGACAGGGACCGGAGACCTTACGGCCACAGCTTCGAACGGCTGCATCGACAATGGAGGCGGAGAATATGGTCCACTTGGACTCAATGTCTCTAACCTCCTCCGGGATCTTCTCAAAGCTCTGCCGGACGCAGGAGTTGAAGATCTCTCTGACAAGGGATTTTGCTAAATGTTGCCAACAGACCCTCACAATACGTTTGGCTCT
>NW_018128130.1:1113479-1123611 GCF_001952655.1 Monopterus albus
ACGGTGCACCGGCCCCTTACGGATCCTCCTGCAGGTGCTGGGCCCATGGGAGGACGTCCCCAGGTTGCTCGTTCAGGCTAAGCCCGTCCGGGCCTCATGAGGGGAGGCCCGGCCACCACGCGCTCGCATTCGAGCCCCAACCTCGGGCCTGGCTCTAGGGTCGGGCCCCGGCTGCGCCATGCTGGGCGATGTCACGGTCCTTGGTTTAATTTTATTCATTTAATATTTTGAATCTAATTTGCATTTTAATGTATCTATTTCTGTGCATTCCTTTAAGCACTTTGAATTGCCTTTGATTCAGAACATGTGCTACAGTATATAAATAGACTTGCCTTGCCTACAGTGTATCATCTTGTCCCAGAGCTCTACTTGGAAAATGCACATTTAAAGGCATATTTTCATACTGATGTTGATAGATTATGGTTGTAGACCACTTCTAATATTACATCTTAGGTGAGTCCACATTACAAAAAGCTTCACATACGGTATACTGTAACAAGGAACTGGAAGTGGTGGAAGAAGCTGCTGATTTGCATATTACCTAGGAAAAGAGAGATGCAATCAAATCTGTGATCTGGCCAATGACGTGTAGCCCATTCAAAACAGATTTTTTGAGGCTGATACCAATATCAGTATCAATATTTATAAGATTTAAAACATGCTAACAATATACAATATATGCCAATACAAATTGTTTTACCCATAACATAAACAGTCTGATCAGATTGATGCTTTTCTTAACATACTAAGTGGGACATTTAGTCAAAGTTTTAAGTCAAAAACATTCAAGGTTCCACCAAATAATTGTTTCAGTTTTTTGGCCAGTACTAGCATGAAATTTTGTAGGTGCATGCTGGATACCCTTTGAAAAGTTTATTCAGTATAACATGTATTAATCTACAGTCGCTTCCTAAGTCATTGAAAAAACACAGAAGTAGCAAGAAGGATAGGAAGGAGCATGTGAGAAATATAATAAAAGCTGATTACCTCTACATGAATATTATAGTGCCTTTAACAGGAAGGTGTGCTCAACATTGCATGTACAAAAAAATTACAGAGTTTAGTGCATTCTGTTAGCTTGTTGCTTCACTACATTAAACATGCTATGCTCCATTTAATCCTCACATCTGTCTGCACTTTGGGGGATTAGGCTGTATTGAATGTAGCCACAGCTGAGTTTCTTCTTTAAATACAACTAGACGTGTATGCACTGTAAGTTCATGTATTTAATAATGTATATCTTTTTTTTTCCTTTTTATTGAAACAAAGTAACACATTAACCAAACAGTACCGAACATGGGAGACAAGACAACAGTTACATGACATTACAAAAGGATATAAAGTGTTTAACGAAGTTGTAGTGTGTGAAGTGTGGGTATTTCCAACTTATGGAGTCTATGAAATGCAAGAAAGGGAAAAGGAGGGGAAGTAAATAAAATAAAATAAAAATTACCAGTAATAATGATAACAGTACTACTAATAAAATCAGCTTGTTACATTTTAGAGGTTGGTGGGAATGTGCGTGGCCTCAGCCCCAGATATTTGATTCAAGTTGAAATGTGTTAAAAATGGGTTCCATGTGTCATAAAAAGCAAATAAACTATTCTTGTGAGTGGATGCCATTTTCTCTAATAATGTATATTTGTGTGGACATTTTGTTAAGATCCCTCAGTGACAAATGGCAAATTTATCACATTTATTATTGGGTGTCACTTAGTGTCTTCAGATTTCCACCGTCCACTCCCATATTTCATTTGACAGAGATTAATTTACATTCTGAAATAAATTCTAAAAGCAAAAATGCAAAACTGGATTAATCATAGCCTAATTACAAACTAGGTAATTAAAAGAAATGATCATACAAGTTATAAAAAAATTTTCAGAAGCCAAATAATTGATCTTCCTGGTGACCGGGGCCTTTCTGTGTGGCGTTTGCATGTTTTCCCTGTGCCTGGGTAGACTTCCTCCAGGTACTCCAGCTTCCTTTGACACTCCAAAGACATGCAGGTTAGACTAACTGGCTAATTCTAAGTATGAATGGCTGTCTCTCACTATATGTTACCCCTGTGATAGACTGGAAACCTGTGTGGGGTGTAACCCCATCTTTTACCTCTATGGGCATCAAGGTACATATGCTGTCAGGACACCAATTGTGAAAGCGAAGTGCTGTTTGTGACAGGGCCAACCACATTTTCAATGTCTCAAAACACTTGAAATGCTCTAAAAATTGTACAAAAACTAAACCTGGTTTTAAATGTTAGTATAATCAAAGTCAAATTTTTTAAAATAAACCAACAATACCTAAGGTACAGTACATAAACTCAAATAGGAATTTGCTGTGGAAGCACCATAACACTTTAAGGTAAACTGTTTCTTTAACTGAGTCAACTTCTTTTTTTCATGTGTAATATCACATAATGAACTGCAAATGAGCACTGATTTGGTAAAACTAAACAGCAGGTAATCAGTGGCTGCTGGGAGGCCTAAAAAATCTTCCTGAAAACAATTAAACATATTATAAAAAAATCACTTATTAATGATATATCTTGCCTTTCCGTTTCCATACTGCCATGCTGTTTGATGGTGTGTCTCGATGGATTGGTCTGCTTGAATGTCTTACTATAGATACAGTTGGTCCAGTCCTCATAAATCAGAAAGTAGAGAATCACACTGACCTTCTTTAAAAATTGCCTATGGTGATTAAAGAATAAAAACACTAAACTCACTTAAAAGTCAGTAACTTTTTACTCAGTCGGTCAGGATAGGGATTTACTTTATCATTTCCTGATCCTGATGCTCAGCACAGGTGCCCCGCAAGGCTGCCTGTTAAGTCCTCTTCTTTTTTTACTATATAATAATAATACTTTATTTATATAGCACTTTACAACTCGAAAGGGGCACAAAGTGATTGATTCTACCATACTTAGAGTATGGCGCTGAAAACTGGGGAAATGCATACATAAGCTCACTTCAACCATTGTATATATTACAAAAAAGAGCAATAAGAATGGGGTATAGGGATCACACTAATGTCTAAATTGTTAAGATTTTTTGATTTAGTAGGATATAAGCCTGCAGTGTTTATGTATAAAGCCAGGAACAATTTATTACCTGGTGGAATTCAAAAACTATTTAATGAAAGGGAAGGGGGATACAATTTAAGGGGTCAGTTAAATTTAAAAATTCATGCTATACGTACAACCAAAAAAAGATTTTGTATTTCCATAAGTGGGGTAAAACTATGGAATAATTTAAGTGTGGACATAAAAAATAGTAATAGAATTGACGAGTTTAAACATAAATGTAAAGGTATGTGTCAATCAAGATATATGCAAGAACAGATTTAATGATTAATTAGATGGAACATTGTGGGTGTGGTGTATGAATGTTAACACTCTGTAATAATTCTTTAATATATTACTTGTGTGGTGTAGAAGAGAATTATCTATGTAGAGATACTGCTTGCAAACCAATGATGGTAAGATGATGTCATGGGGTAGGACTGGATAAGTCTGACTTCTTCCTACTCCATTCAAGCATGTACTAGGTATAAGCAAATTGATATTGGATTATGTGTAAAATTATGTGTGTTGTCATATCAACTGTTTTTACATGCTTGAAAGAATAAATCAAATCAAATCAAAGTGCTTCACAGCAAAACGTATGTACTCTAGTGAAAAGAAGCTACAAACACTAGAAAAAAGCGAAAAAACATGAAATAAATTAAAACACATACTTTAAAACAGAGGGGAAACTGGGGCGATCGCTCTTAAAAAAGTTAAAAATATCTCCGTGAAATGAGTTAAGTACCAAAGGCCAGCCTAAAGAGATAAGTTTTTAAAGTTACTTTGAACAAGGCTAGCTCAGTTATGGACCGTAGTTCTGGTGGTAGAGAGTTCCAGAGCTTGGGGCCGTACACGGAGAAAGAGCGATCGCCCCATTTTTTGTATCGAGATCGCAGGACTCATGACTGCACATCTTATCCATAGCACAAATACAATTATAAAATTTGCAAATGGCACTACTATAGCAGGCCAGATCCAGAATAGCTGAGTTGGCCTATAGAGAGGAGGTCCAGAACCTGACTCAGTGGTGTGCTATCAACGATCTGGAGCTTAACACCTCCAAATTTAAGGAATTAATCATTGACCTTAGGAAGTGAAAAGATGAATCTGCTCTGCTTTACATCAACAGGGACATGGTGTAGGGAGTGAATTGTTTCAAATTCCTGGGTATACATTAAGTACAGAGACACCATGAAATAATGCAAACTATAGAACTCCAGTTCTATAAATCTCTGTATTGTACCTGTATAGAAACAAATTATAGAAAATGTTAACACAGTTACTGTGAATAAAACACATACATGTAGAGGCTGATAACATGTGTTTAACATTGCAAAGGTGATTGCCATCCATCTATTATCTATACCATCATGGGGGTGCTGGAGCCAATCCCAGCTGACACTGGGTGAGAGGCAGGGTCCACCCTGGACAGGTCACCAGTCTATCACAGGGCTGACACTTAGAGACAAACAACCACTCCTACGAGCCACCAGTCAACTTAAGCTGCATGTCTTTGGACTGTGGAAGGAAGCCGGAGTACCCACAGAGGCACAGGAAGACTCCACACAGAAATGCACTGGGTCGGCCTGGGCTTGAACACAGAACCTTCTTGCTGTGAGGTGACAGCGCTAACCACCGTGTCAATTCCCTTAATCCCTAACCCTTAATCCCTTGTAATGAGTATAAATCCAGATCCACCAAGTTACTAAACATAAATGTGACCATGGCCTCTGAGATCACAAGCACAAACAATACCAATGATTGCATGAATTTACAATGGTAATACTGGGGTTACAGTGCATTTTATAATTATGTTTCATTTCTAAAATGCTACAAGCTCATTTCACATTTGTAAAAATGCATATTCTTACTTTGGATAAATGGCAGTCATCTTGGCAGCAGCAAAACCAGGTTTACAGGGTTCCCCACCAAGGTTGCTGTACTTAAACATTAGCTTCAAAGGTCTGTAGACATGGAGGAATGAAGTCAGGGAACGATTAAACATTCAAACACAAAATATCATAGTGTATGATTATAGGGACAATTAAGCGGTGCTGGCTTATGCACCTAATGCCATCACTTATACCACTCATGAAAATAAGCCCCCAAAAAAGATTGGTTACCAAATTTTGCGTGGGAAGAAAATCCTGTATAAACAGTAAAATGTATACTCACAAGCTACCACACAACTTGTCATACGCTAAAAAAAAGAAAGAGGAAGTTAAATATGATGACAGTAAATGATATGCTTTAACATTTAGAATTTCAGTGTGTTATTTCATGACAATGGAGGTCATTTAATTACAAAGACAGTAACTCTGTCAACTCAGCTAAGTCTCCACAAGTAATTCTGATCTTATGGAAGGCAATATTCACAGCCAGCATTTAATCTGCATCCTCAGTGGAGCAGTAGGCAACAGATCATTATACAGTACACAAAAATGTAAGTACCAAATTGTGAAACAAAACAAAAGAAACAATCACTTTCTTCATTGTCCTTGAGCATCTGATGACAGAGTTTGTTATGCAACTTCTCCCCCTCCCCCTTTTTTTAGGGCGTCACACCTTATAGATGTCATTTTACTAGATGTTGAGGCATTTTTTATAAATATGTAGACCCATTAAATCCATCTATCCATCATCTATACTGCTTATTCCTGAATAGGGTCGTGGGGGCACTGGAGTCAATCCCAGCTGGCATTGGATGAGATTACTGTGTACTGTAATGTGCTTTTCATTTACGTTTTGTCTTTGTCATTTGGCCTTTAGCAATACATTTACCAGTGCTGAATCCACAGACATTCAATATTGTATTGACTGCAGTATTTACAGTATGCAATACCTAAACTGTCACTGAGTTGTGAATTTATTTATTTATTTGAAACTAAACACATTTACAGTACTTAATTATAAACAGCGAACATTTTTTCTGGCACTACATGCCCTGAACACTGTATTTTCCTTTTTTGATGTAGTATGTAATGAATGCTCAGTAATATGGTTTGTGTATGATCTGCAGAGTCTGAGCTTTTGTGAATGTAGTTTGAAGAATGGGTTTTGTATTTACAGTTCTGAACAAAGATGGAAGGTTTTAAGAAATATGTCTTAGAAACTGTGAAAACTAATAATAATAAACTTTCTTTATAAAGCACTTTTCAAAAAAGTTAGTGCTTCACAAAAGAAAAAAAGAGATGCAATAGAAGTTAAAGACTTTTATGCTTACTTATGCTTACTTAGTGCTACATACTTCATGCCTCTACATCATTAATGCTATGTGATCTTAGTAGCCTATGATAATTAAAATGTTTTTTTTTAGAATACTCCTGTCTCTGGATTTGTATTAAGGAACTAAATTGTAAATTGCCCAGCAAATGCTCCCTAACTACTTACCACAATCATAAAGTAATCATAAAGGAACTACTTAATAACTACTCGGTATGATGTCACAAAACATGTAGGTGCTGTAACTGTCAGATAACAGGTAGCAGTGCTTTAACTACTTAGTAATGACTCACTATGATGCATCACTTTACCTGCAGCACACAGAAAGAATAACTAATGATTAAGTAATGAGTGAGTTGTTACTACCTTGTGCCATCAAGCAGCTAGTTAATCAGGGAGAAAGCAGTAACAGGTCACTACCTACTGATTCATTAATACACAGTACTGTAATATCTACCAGGCTGTTCTTTAGTAATTCATCATTATCTATATACAGTGAGGCCCTCGAGAGGTGGCATGGTCACCTCCTCAAATTACTGGAGTCTTGACATTTGAAATACACTTTCTATTCAAGGATATGATTCAAAAAAGGGTGGACACTTTCAGTGTCGGAATTGCACCACAGCTGGAAATGGGGAAGATGGCTGTGGTGTGCAGGAGAGACCAGGGGCCTGCCTCTGATTCGTCAGGGGAGGTTTTACTCAGGTCAGTGGGTCGCAGGTCTCTTTAGTCTCCCATCAGGTATTGACCAAACTCAACAGTGCTTAGCTACTAAGATTGGAGGAAATAGGGTTGCTACACAAAGATAAGCCAGTAAGCTAAGGCGGCACAGGAAAATAGTGCACAGGTCAGACATGACAGATAATCACCCACAGGGTCAAAAACACAACATTAAAGGATTGATAATTAAGGCAGCTGGAAACAGGTAGGAAATCTCCTCTCACAACTGAAAAATATACACAAGGCACCAAAATCCTGAAAAAAAATACAGTCCTCTGAAAAAACTGAAAATGCACTGAACTTGTTGAACAACAAAAACATGGAAGAACAGGAAGGTAGCATACAGACGCAACAGTCAAAAACAGAACAGGCTGGGGCTAAACAGGAGGCTACCCGACAGACAAAGCAGGAGGAAAAATAGAATGGCTAGAAAACACTGTGAGCAACAAGTGCTAAGTCAGTTTCTTGATTGTCACATGCTTGATGACAAACGAGGCCTTGGTTTCTCACAGAATCACACAACTGTTTCAGTTTAAGATTCAGGGATTTGAACTGTTGCTACAAGGACAAAGACACAATTGTAGTTCTACTTTGCAGAAAAAGCTGAGACTTTACAGTGTGTTTACCATTTTAATTTTATTTGTTGTTTAGTATTGAGGCTTTGAATTGTGTTTGACAGTGAGAATATAAAACCACATTTAATAAACTGAATTATCTTCCTGTGAGATACATGGCAGCATATTTCTCATATAATAGAAAGTTTTGTTTCTAAATAAAAATCTAATGTTTCCCTTTCCTCTTTCAGCTACACAAGCATGTCAGTACTGTATTTGCTCTCAACGGTGACTGATGATGCTGCACTTCATCATTTTTAACAGTAGGTGTCACTAGTAAACGCTGAGTCAAATGAGGCTTCCAATAATGAACCTTTTGGTGATACAATGGACTGCAAAGCCTCAGTGGTTCAACAATTTCACCACACGTGCTCTGCCCTGCTAGTACATTAAACCGCATCCTAGCCCAGGACATTACATTAAGTGTGAGAAATGTTTCACCTTTCATTCCCCAAAGCCCAGAGCTGACATCTGTGGATATATTTACTGTACCATTTGAAATCCTGTAAATGATACTACAAGATTTTCCTCTTCAGACCTATTGACAAAGCTCCTTTTACTGAGAGACAAATGACATCGGGTTTCTGAATTTACCCTCTGGTGACCAGTCTGTGCCAGTGAATGGGAAATATAAATTTCCATAAACTGTAGGAGTGTGAAAAGGAATTAGATTAGATTAGATTAGATTAGATTCATTTGGAAATTTACAATCAAATCAATTTAAAGTTAAATTACACTGAACATTAGGTTAAATTGAAATTGAATTGAATTCAGTTAAATTTACATTGAAATTAAAGGTTTGGGTAAATCAATAAAATATCAAATAAATTGGATAAATACCGTAGATCCCAGCTGACACCAAGCAATAGGTGGGTACACCCTGGACTGGTCCCCAGTCAGTTAAGGATGGCACATAGAGCCATTCAAATCTGCAGGCAATTTAGAGTTGCCTACTAACTTAACCTGCACTTAATACCCAGAACTTCTTTTTTGTGATGATAGAAGATGATATTTCCTGGGATTTGCTATTATCATCATAACATTGTGGAATCATCTTCCCTTGCCTTACTAGTTACAGTACAGTTAGATAAAATGCTCACGTTTCTGAGTGAAGTAAACAATAAATGTACCATTTAGCATTCACATTACTATTGACCTTCTTGCGTAAAATCCTTATTTCCCCCAACATTTCTTTGTGAGATATCATAATGTTGTAAAAGTGTGACTTTGTCATTATCTTCTAAAGCTTCAATAATCAACATTTTTATATGAATAAATCCAAAGATGATGAAAAGAGTTGTTCATAGTGACAAACCCACAGGAAATATCCCCTGGTCCTTTCGTTCCTTCAGACTTGCAAAGCATTCCTTTCAGCACACTGTTTTGGTTTTGTGGCCCACAGCTTTACTGTTTGGTCTCACAGCTCTCATCTGCCTAGTTTCCAGTAGCAGAAGACAGCTGTGTTCAGTTAAAATAAACTCTGATAAGCCCACCATACACTACCTGCTCAGCAGCAAACACTAGACAGACCGCATTAGAGCCGGTGAACATAGTACAGCAATTAGATTTTTTTTTTTTTTTTAATAAAAGTTGACTAAAACCCAACCTGAGCTAACAGGAGAGTGAATATTGTACATATCCATCATGCAGGCTGAAATTGACTTTTAATGAATACTAATGTTGTTTTGTGCCTGCTGGATGTTGTAATGCAACTCGTTGCCAAACTATTTGGCTTATCAACTTTATAAGGTTGTTTTGATGCCCCAGGGTACCCAAAAAGATATTTTATGTAGTTTTATGGTAGTCTTAGTATTAATCATTCCCTCAAATCGTGTACATGTAAATGTTCTGGGAAACTGTTACATCATGGAAAGCCAAATCTTTAGCAGTGACTTCCTGCTACAGTAGGTGGTGTAACAAAAACATTCATCACAACACACATCTTTGGGCAATCCTTCCTTTCCGCCTGCTCCATTAAATCAAACTTTCTAGCATGTATTCATTCAATTTTATTTTATTTGTGGAGCATCAAATCACAACAAAAGTCATCTCAGGACATGTTACTATTATTATTACAAAGGGAAAACCCAACAAATCCCAGTTGAGCAGCACTTGGTGACACTGGGGAGGAAAAACTCCCTTTAACAGAAAAAATCTCTGACAGACCCCGGCTCTTCGTGGGCGGCCTTCTGCCTCAACCGGTTGGGGTGAGTGGATAGAGGAGAGAGAAAAGAAAAGAAATCAACAAGACACGACAAACACAACAACACACAATAAAACACTGGTCAGGTTGTTGTGGCTGGTGACTGCTCATCAGAGACGTAAGGCTCCAGACCCAGGGCAACCTGCAGAAAGGTACAGGTAGAGAGAGAGGACACACTACGGGAGAGCGGAGACACACAGTTAGTGATGTGCAATAGTGGCATATAGATGAATGGTAAGAGAGGAAAGGAAAGGAACTCAGAGCATCATGCCCCCCCCCCCCCAAAGAGGGATGGATGCCATCTCTCC